>NC_048895.1:94886033-94893354 GCF_011077185.1 Oxyura jamaicensis | reverse complement strand
TTCCTTCCTTCCTTCCTTCCTTCCTTCCTTCCTTCCTTCCTTCCTTCTTTTTTTTATTTCAATTTTTTGAAAATATTTGGTATTTGTTTTAGGAATGTATTTTAAAATTAATTTATTTTTATGACAGTATTTTCTACTATATTAAAAAATAACAGTGCTTTAACAATTTTTTTGCCAAGCAACAATATTTATTCTACCATGCACAAGTTTATCTTAGAAAACTGATTGTGAAGTGACAGTGCTTTGTGTGCTGTTGATGTAATACATGAAAAATATAAGAAACTTAATTGGAATAATAGAATATTTTATTTAGAATCAAGAATATAATGGGATTTTTTTGTTGTTTTTCACTGATACCAGAGAGAAACGTAGATCTCCAACAAGAGTGAGTGAAAGCTTTGTCACTAAATTCTGTTCCTGATTATTGGTTATTATAGAATGTAACATACAATTACTGTTAATGGAACAAAAACAATTCAGAGGGAAACTCAAGTCAGGCAATCCCTTGTACATAACCACTGACTAATAGGTGACACCCTGAGATAGGAGAGGGAGGACAGTACATCATCTCCATGTCACTTAAACTTTCTTAAAACTGAAGTGAAACAGAAAATATGGCAAGGTTGTTTCTACTCTAAATCCGTTCTGATGCTTGCTCATTACTTGCTATTTAGGAAGGTTTTACCATCTTTGCCCAAAAAGTAGACTGTAATGATAAACCTTGGAGACCGGCTTTCCTACCAAATCAATGCCCACAAAATGCTGGGATTAGAGAATTACAGAAGATTTGAGGATACATTTCCCCATCAACAAATATTTATATGTAAGCAAAGTAGGTTTAGCCAGAATTGGTTGTAAACTTATGCTGAATTCAGAAAACATTTTTGTTGGGGAATAAAATGAAGAGGAAAAAAAAATCCTGTGAAAGTTGGAACATTAACTTTGACCGTGAAACTAGTGTTTTGAAATTAAGATACCAACACCTAATTCTAATGAGAGGGTAAAGGACACAAAAATCCTTCATGGTTCATTTGGAATCCGATGAAAAGGTTTGTTCACATCAAATGAACAACAAAGAAAAAAAAAGGCTTTATTTCTGTAGCAAAAACTAAAGGAAGGAAAATAATGGGTTGACCCACACAATTTTTTTGTTCATTCAACCACTGACCTGAAAAATCAATTATTCAGATCAGTTTATTTGCCAATGTTCAGAGAACTTTCTAGCTGCCTGTTGGTTTTCACGTGAAAACTGCTATGTTGATTTTAACTTACAAGGAAAGATTTTTCTGTCCTATACTCTCAGCTTCAGCCACATTCCTGTCATTATAATGAAAGCTTGTTCCCTCTCTTTGTAAAACATAAGGAATGCAATTTAAAAGTCCCCTTTTTTCTTTGGAATGGTCAGCTCATTCATGTCCCATACCATTAATTTCTTGACCTTTACAGTAAGTTGCAAAGCCTGTAGGTTTTCATGAATGTTGGCATAGACACAAGACAGATGAGGACTAGATTTCTATGATCAGAAAATATAAGAAGAAGCTGCAAGATTCATTTGGCTGTAGATCTTTTTATATAATGATGTGTGATTGTGGCGAAGAAAGAAGCACCATATTATCCTGTGGCTTTATGCTATTGTCTTATATTTCCTTTTTAATTTACCTAAACTGTGAATCATCCTTTTCATTGAGGAATCTAGGCAGAAATCAAAGTTAGTAAAAGCAAAAGCTAGAAGTATGTAAGACTACTGTTTAAGGAATAATAATAATAAAAAAAAATATTTTGAGCAGTTCTAATAGATGTTATTTTGCTCCAGACCCGTGAGGTCTTGATTCTGCTGTTTATGGCAGAGAGGTGGAAGGTCAGAAAAGGTCATCAAACTAAGATGACAGAACTTTTTGAAATAAGTGTTATATGACCCAATTCCAGAAGGATAATCAGAAAACAAACAAAACAACAGCAAAACCAACAACAAAACACCAGTGCAAACAGCACAGTCAACATTGAGGACCACGGGTTTTCTAGCTGAGGACACCTGTGAGGTACAGAGGGACTGCTTGTAAAGACAATGATCTTTGACCACACAGAACAGACCAAGAGGTAGACTGGTTAGATGGAATAATATATGTTTTATTCCTTCTTTTCATCCTTCATCTGTCTCGGGGTCCAGTGACCAAAAATAAATTGCTCTTCAGTCTACAGTATTGTAAGCTGCTGTACCTTTCTCTTATGTGATCCCAGTCAATAATTTTGTTTGTAGATTTAAATGCACTAAAAATTAGCCTAACTTACAACACCACTAGGCAACCATAGTTTCTATTGACAGTTTGAGGTGATATTATTTTGTGGCTGTAAAACAGGGACAGAATAGGAAAAGATATAAACGGGATGTATTGCTCACTACCTTATCAGGTACTTAACAGGATGGCATTTATTTATGTTCCTGCAGGGAATTCTTTAACTACCATCAAAAGTATTTCTGTAAAATTATGGACTTATTTTTGAGGAAAATGAGTCATAGTTTTGAGTGAGTTTGAGTAAGGTCAACTAGATACTTAAATAATGATTTAAATTTAGCTTTTATTTCTCCCACCCTTATGTCCATATTTTGTTAAATGTATTGTGGACTATGCATTTTAAAGACAGTTATTTGATGTCCCTTTTCTGATCACATAAGAGAATTAAATATGCATCTTATGGCATATGCTCTCGGTTAAATATATATAATATATATATAAATATAAAATATAAATATAATATATATATATATAATATAAATATATATAAATATATGCTCTCGGTTAAATAAATGTGAATTGGACTGATTTCAGTACAATTCCAAGTTTAAACTGCTGTAAATGGAAGGAGAATCTGACATTTTTCTTTGCAGAATGGTCTTCTAAATTGTATGTTAGCAGTGACTGAGGATCTGGCCTGGTTTATACTTCTCAGTTCTACCATTATAACTGTACTGTTACAGATGCTGTTCATAAAGTCTAAATTAATAAAGTACAATTTTATTAGCCTAGTCATGAAAGCAAGGCATCTGAACACAGGTAATGAGGTGGGACATAGGGAAGATCTTGGCATTTCTGCACTTTCAGTAATTCCATTCCTCTTACCTAGAGGACATAACTTACAGGCAGAAAAATGTTCAAGTCACATAGCAATTATACATAATAGAATACAAGAAGTGGTTGTCCAGGTATGTGGAGGGGTAATGTGTGTAACTACATTCAGGATATTTTATTTAGATCTTTTTCCTTTTCTAAATAGATTTAAATTCCTCTGGAGACAATATTTTTGCTACTGATAACCACAGGAGTACATTCTTCAGACTATTTGTGTCATCATATTGATTGTAGCTATAATTGTAACTGAGAGAGACAGAAAGAAAGCAATAACAATAGACTTATTTAAGATAAAGCGATACTTTTGTGGTTTTGGCATGCAAATAATATCTAATTTGGTTCAAAATAAAAATAATTGAGATGAAAATAAATAGTTGTGATATTTTAAAGCTTTTACTGTAGTATCTTTACACAATTATTGTTGATTTAAATTTCTTCATTTCAATTATTTCATTTAGTCTGAGAATACTTTTATTCTTCAACACTTAACATATGGGTAAATAATCACCTTTGAAATATTTCTCAACCACATTTACTTTGGAAGGGTAAATAATTATGGAATCTCCAGAGTAAAAAATATAGTGGAGAAATAAAGAGCAATTACAGATTGCATAGTGTTCTGCTTCTAAAAACTATACATTTTATATGTGCGCTTGTATTTGTGTGTAGAGGAATTCACTAAATGTGATGTGACACTCAATTACTGTATCCTTAGAGTACTGATCTCAGTTCAGGAATGCCTGAAATAGGAGCCATGGTTCAAAAGACATGAAGGAAACCATGAAGAAAATGTCATGCTAAATCCTTCTCTAGAGCTATGTCAGGACAATGTTGATTGAGGAATATTTTTAATTTTTGTGTGAATTTGTGATTAATCAAGTAAAAGAAAGAAATTACTCTCTACTTCCCACCAAGAAGCAATGTTTGACCAGCAGGGTCTCAATACACATAGTTATTGTTCAGGAGGACAGAAGTTTTCATAACGAGAGCCCACCCCTCCCCTCTTCTTCCCTTTTCCCACCTTTTATTGCTGAGTGTGACACCCTTATGGTATAGAATATCCCTTTGGTTGGTTTAGGTCAGCTGTCCTTGTGGTAGTGTCCCCTCCCCACCTCTTACCCACTCCCAGCCTGCTGGATCTTTGTGGGGGTTGGAGGGAGTCCTGATGCTGTGCCAGTATTGCTCAGCAGTAGACAAAACACTGGTTTAATACCAGTCTTGTTCTAGCTACAAGTGCAGAACACAGGACTCTATAGGCTGCTGCAGGGAAAGTTAACTCCATCCCAACCCAGTACACTCCTGTGTCCCAGTTTGTACTCATTGCCTCTTGTCTTGTCACTGGGCACCGTGGAAAAGAGACTGGCCCTGTCCATTTTGCACACACCCTACAGGTATTTATATTACAATATACACTCTGACCCTTCGCTTCTCTGAGCTGAACAGTCCCTTTCTTTACAAGAAATGCTCCAGGAAAGTAAAAGAAAAAGGTTTCTCCTGTCTGATTCATTTTATATCTTCTTGATTGTGTATAGACTTTTCAGGTGTTGTTCCTACATCAATTCTTTTGAAAGCTAATCAGTTTCTTTAAAACGAAATTGTTGCTGAAGTGCTACTGACATCTCTTCCAAGTTTTTTCATTTCTGTAGCCTTTACCCTTCCAGCCCAATCCCCAGTCACAGTTCTTGCCTAAGTGTCTTCCCCATAGTTTGCTCCAACAAAATGCAGTAATCAGGTATCATGGTGTGGCTAGAATGAGTGAAGTCAAATGTTGTATCAAGCCAAGAAAACACAGGGAGCATATGGAATGAACCCTAGAAGTTCAGATGCATTGATGGTTATAACGGGGGGTAGGAGGGTGGGAAAAGAAATAAACTGGTAAATCTCTAAGGTTTCTGGGAAACTGAAAGCAACCCTCTACAGAGCATTGTTGGGTGGTCCACGACAAAGCTACTGTAATTTTTTCTTCAGCAATTTGAGCCTGTCATCTTTGCAAACCTTGAGAACTGTTAGAACTGCTTGACAATTTATATTCTGCAGCTGTGTTTCTTTCCACACTGGAAAGAAACTTTCCACACTTACCACACTGGAGCTCTGGCTGCTCTGCTTAAGTGATCTTTTCTTCAGAGCTGGGGTCCTATTTAGTTGTTCAACTTCTCTTACTGACAGTGTCATGTTGTATTATATTATTACCATATTTTAAGGATTTTGAGACTCCTGATAGCTGTGTACCAATCATGCAAAGATCTATTGATATATTTTTGCCTGTATGTTTTGAATTGTTTTGGTTTGTCTGTCTATATGTGATGATAGTTACTAAAGGGCAAACATGCATACACAAGGGATCAGCTCTGATCAACTTCAGCTTCTCCAAGCTCAACCTAACATCAGGCTTCCAAAGTCTATTTATACTTTGTTTCAGCATAATACCATGGTTCTGGACACTCTTTTTATTTATTTATTTATTTTATTTTATTTTATTTTTTTGATTTCTCTATCCTTTTAAACAACATCAGTATCAGGTACAGCTGGTATGGATGGATGATGGATGGCAATCTCTTCAGTGTTTGATCCAGTGTACTTTGGACGATCTGTGTAGTACTAATTATGTCCAGAAGCATAACCAACCAATGGCCTCTTGATAATGTAGCAACTGTTGCCAGGAGGGCAGTTCATTTAATTCAATATGCCAGAACTGATTTAAACAAAATAAAAAAGGGAATTTGCAGTGGGACAAATAAACTTCACATTCCTCACACATATGTACTACCCAGGGGGAGAAAGATGAGGATAATTTTTGATCTTTACATACCTCATTTTCTTCAGAGTACTGGAAGGAACCAGATCTATCAGCATTTGAGAATGGCTTAATTTTGTATTCTGACCCATCTTGTTGTTTGTATCGCTTTGCTTGTCTACAGCAAGTGGTGCTTCTGTCTGTCAGCTTGCCCAGCCTCCAAATAGCATTGTCTCTTGTTTTATGGTGTTTTATTGACAGGCTGAATTTTCCCACTAGTCTCAGATGGTTTTAGTGTACATCATCATAACTCTATCATATTTCTTTGCTTATCAGTGTTGCTAGGATTACATTGTGGCTGGCTCAACAATCCATCTGGAATCAAATTGGTCATTGATCTGATATTGCAGTTTATCAGTGATGCTGGGATTACATTCCAGATGACTCTGTATACCAGGCAGAATTGAATTGGCTGTTAATCTAATAGCATCAATGCAAATATGGTGGCTGAATGGCTGGTTACCTCCTGCAGTTTTTGTGTAGCGGATGTCTACATTTGCTAGAGTCAAATTGCAGATATCTTCTTCAATGGAGCTCTCTGTCTGCTGAATCACTGCTTGTATTTTTTTTTTTTTTTTCATTTTCTTTCAGTTTCAGAAGTCACTTTAGCACAAGAAGTAATTTTGTTTAAAAAAATAAGGTTTTGACTCAAGGCAAGACATTGTTCTGCCCCTTCTTTCCATATTATTTTCCAATGCAATAATTACGAGACAAATCCTTTATTTCATCTAATATTAATAACTCAAAAGTAACTGGCCTGTTAAAGTAAAATTTTAAAACCTGTTGTCAGTGGGAAGGGATAGGTTTTTCAGAAAGCTCTAAGTCTTGCTTGTTTGATTCAGGTTAAAATGACTCATCCAACAGGGGAACCTGTTTACTTCATTAACTACAGATGACCAGTTTAGAATATGGCTAATTTTTAGGTGGCTAAAATTTGATGTGGTGAATTCTCTGTTCTATTTCCTTGGTTTCTTTCACTTAACCTATATGTCATGCATTTTATTTGTAGTTCTTGCTGGACAGTTCATTTGTTCTACACTGGCAAAGCAGTCTGTGTTTCTCTAAAGAATGCCTTCCATCACCTGGGATCTCTTGTCCCACATGAGAAAAACTATTTCTTAGAAAATGGTGTGTATTTTTTTTTTTTTTTAGAGTTGTCTGTGGATGTCATAGGTTTCAGACCTGTAATATATCTACTCTTCCTTCTGCTTATTGGTTTCAAGTAAAATCTTCTATCTCTGCAGTCTCACTCTGTCTGGGATCAGTCGTTATCTAATACCTTCATCAGTGGTTTCAGGAAACAGTTTCTTATGTTTTTTGCCTCCACCCAATAACATAAAAGAACTTTGCCTTCATTTTCTCATTTTCTCTTTTTTTTTTTTTTTTTTTTTTTTTTTAA
>NC_048895.1:94807530-94885933 GCF_011077185.1 Oxyura jamaicensis | reverse complement strand
TCTTTTTTTTTTTTTTTTTTTTTTTTTTTTCACAATATTGAAATGTTTACACATTTGGGCATACAATTTTGCATATAAATTTGTCTTTTCTTTGGAGCTTAGGTTATTGCATTATCTCTGCTTGCTCTATTTTTGAATGCTGCCTTTTCTGTGTATTTATCTTAATGTCCTATTGAGCCTATCAATAAGATAACTTCTACCATGTTCCTAAAGATGAACTAGTTCTTTTTTAAGAGAAAGTATTGGAGAGCAATTTAAAATGCAGCTACCTTTATAGCCAGTCCCACATGTCCTCCAGACTCTTTTTTTTCCTGAAACTTGTGCTCCTCCATAAGCACATTACATCCTTCCCTGTCCTTATGGGCGAAAAAAGGCTGTGGCATTCTGTTCCACTTTGGGAGAGAACAGAAGCACAGGTCAAGTAATCTGATGAACCATTCAAGGTGCATTCAGGAGGCAAGAATACAAAGCATAAAAGCAAGGCTGAATGCAGATTTGTCCTGCATAGTTTCTTTCGAAAGAGGAAGCCTTATCAAAACAATGTCATTTAGCTAGTTAGTCCAGTGAATTAGAATTTTGTTTTTCCAAATGAAATGACACTTCTGTCTCTTTAAATGTCACTTTTATGTGCTTAATTTTTCCTACAGTAGGAATCCATAAAGAATAAAGGAAGTAAGTTATGGCTTTCTCCTCTGTCTTGATAAAGGAACTTAGATCATGCCTTTTTTGCATGTCAAGATAATTTTTGGGGGGTGTCATCTCAGTACTTCAGATAGTCTCTTCCTCCAGATGACAGAGCAGTGTCTTTTAGGAATTACATTGAGTCTTTGAAAAATCTGGTGTTGCAATAAATAAAAATGGTGTACATTGGTTTAAATTCTGTATACTTTAATATTCTTCTCTTATTTCTTTAAGGTTACTGTGCTCAGAGAAAATATTCTAATTGTTAATAGTTCACATCGGCTTTCTCTCTTCTTCAAGTGCTTTGCTAACCTTTTCATAAGTGTATTATTGCCCAGCATAAAGTTTTAATATTAGGCAGATAGGGATAAATATTTATCTTGGTGTCTCATGCCTCATTTATTTTTATTATATATATATTTTGCTGTTCATTCAAAAGTGTTATTTATCTCCACTGTGAAAAAGCTTCCATGTATACCAATGGAAATCATACTTATCACTATTGGGAATCCACCTAATTTTTTAGTTTTTAAATGGTATCTTTAATTCATGTTCGATGATAATATACATTTGATACCGTAGTTTTCAGTTCTCCATTAAAATGCAAAAGCTTCACACGAATAATGAGGATAATTCCATCTATGTGAATCTAGTGTAATTCTCTTGTTACCAGGGTTGGTAAATGGGATTTAATGCAATATGAAAAAGATGAAAGTGTGGCTGACTAACAGTTTTCCTTGACTAGGAGACAAGTCAACAGGTAAACTTTTAAAAGACTGATACCACAGTGGAACACTAAGAATGAAATACTTCTCCAATAACAGTAGAATTAAAACTCTCAAAACCCATAGTGGTATAAAGATATAAATTTTTAAACAAGCTGATAACTGTTCAAAAAAATGAATATAGTCTAGCCTATATGGGGAACTGGGAATTTTTTTTTTTTTTTTTTTTTTTTTTTTTTTCATGGATGTGGTGTTCTGTCATCACACTGACAACTGAAGATCTCTTTCAGTATCCACAAAAGAATCAAAACAGCGGTGGGAACTATCACCTCTACTAAGTCAATGCAAAAAAAGATGGAATAAATCAGGCTGTGAGTTTGTGAAATTTATCATTAGATTATAAGGATTTCCTCAAAGTACGGATGGAAGTTTAGTCAAGACCGTACTGAAAAGTTAGGTGCATCTGTTTCTGGCCATAGCTTCCTCATCCTGTGCTGCTGCAAAGCACCTTCTGCCCAATGAAAAGGGAGGGCAGGGAGAAAGGAAGGAGAGTTGGGAGAGTTGGGCTTGTCCATTCGCTTCTGGAAAGCCAAACTGCAGTCCTTCCTCACATGCCACCAGCAGTGGAGTGCTCAGACACATCTAATAATTAGAGATTCATTTATTTTGAAGGACACCATCTCATTTACTTGCTATCTTCTTTGTAACACACACTTGAACATAACAGTTCGCTGTGGAATAGTGACACAATTCAAATAAAACTCCAAAACAAGATGTTGTCCTTAAAAATAGAACTATTTGAAAATAATCCAAGTGATGGAAAGAGATCCAATCTAAATGAGTGAAGAGACTTGTACAGTGGCAGCTTCATTGCATGGAAAGAACACCCCCCATATCTCTCTTCCCTCATTAAGCCATCCCTCAGCATATGTTGCTGCCATATAGTGCCATAGAGATACTAAGCTAAAATAGACAAAGCAAAGCATTCTCTGAGATGTCTTTGAAAAATAAATGGACGTAGGAATCTGCTTAATTAATATGCTTAATGTTGTATGAAGTTGTCACTTAGATCATCGGCCTAATACGTTGGACCACGTGTAACTGTTTAACTTAGCAGAAACAAACCAGAGTCTGATTAACACTTCATTCTTTGGTAAGCTTAGTACACTTATTTTTCAGCACAATATATAGAAAGAAAATGAAAGAAACAATTTATTCTAATGGAAATTCTAGCTAGGTGAATTTCCCCGAATTTCTTCTCTTAAGGCAGATATTTTGCTTTAAGAGGATTCCACTCTTTTACTTTAAAAACCATTTGAAACTGAAATAAATTAACATTGGCATATGAACAGCTTGGGGAACAACAACAAACCAAATGAAAAAGAACAAGGCAGCCTGCTATGTGAAAGGAGAGAAAAATCAAGAAATCCATTTGCAGAAGTAAAAGCATTAAAGGCACCAAAATAATCAGGCTAATGGAAAAAAAAAATCAGATGAATGTAGCATTAGTGGACGATGAGGATGTAATTCACAAGTAAGATGAAATTGTTAAGAGTCTGGATCAATATACATAAACTCTAACATCACAAAGAAGGCTAACCTCAAAATATTGAATATGCCAAAAGAAACAGAAAACTGTCATGAAAAAAAGAAAAAAAAAAAAAAAAAAGGAAAAAATAGATGGAAGAGTTAACAAAACCAAAGAGGATATTGTTAATGAGAAGCCATAGTGAGAAGAAAAAAGCCCACACTGTTATTGTAAAAAGAAATATGTTACAAATTATTTTTATTTTTTTAGTTCAAAATGCACAAATTACAGCATTTTCTTCTGAGATGAAGGTCACTGGAGAAATGGAAAGGAGTTATTTCTGTGTTTACATTTTGACTATTCCATTCAAACTGGTAAGGTGGCAGCAGCCATCAGCTACTCTTAAATCTGTCTAGCTCTCTGGGTAAAGCACACACATGGTGAGAAAGGATAGCCAGGGCCATTAGCGCTGCCCTATGCTGGGGTACTGCTCCTTGGGGATGCAAGGTTGTCACAGACAAGAAGCAACAGTTTGGCATGATGAGGGAACCATCTCCATACCCAGGCCATTAGAAAGAGAAAGATGACAAATACAAGTGGAAAATATTAATGGTGTGAAAATAATGGAATGGACCAGCTTGTCACTTCAAATTTTAAAACAGCATTTGTACGGTCTGATCGTTTCAGTGGATGATTAATTGTGATGTTTATACTAGTTGTTCATTTATTTCAGCCCTGGGATAAGTGGGCACAGCTCACAGGTTTAGTGCATACTGGTTTCCTTTTCTTAGCTACCTAGTTGTGTTGGGTCTGTCTGGGATGGAGTCACCTTTCCCTGCAGCAGCCCACACAGTGCTGTGCTCTGCACTCATAGCTGGAACAGCACTGGTATCACTCCAGTGTTGTGTCTATTGCTGCATAGTGCTGGCACAACATCAGAACTCCTTCCAGGCCCCCAAGAGCCAGCAGGCTGGGGGTGGGCAATTGATGGGGAGGGGACATCACCAGGGCAGCTGACCTAAACCAACCAAAGGGATATTCCATAACACCTGATGTCACACTGAGCAATAAAAGGGGGGCTCTCATGGGGGAGGGTCTCTTCTGAACAACCTGTACGCGTTTTGAGGCCCTGCTTCCCGGGACGTGGCCGAACATCGCTCATTGATGGGAAGTAGAGAATAACTTTTTTTTTCTTTCTCTCTGTGCTTCCGCGCGGCCTTGTTGTTTCTTTTGTTTCTCTTTCTCCCCATTCCCCTTTCCTTAATTAAATCATTCTCATCTCAAACCTCGAGCTCTTTGTGTTGTCTTTTCTCCCCCTTCCTCTGTGAGGAGGGGAGGAGTGAGAGAGCGGTTGTGGTGGAGCTCGGCTGCCCACTCAAGTAAAACCATCACACTAGTGAACAAATATGTGATTATATTACAGTGTTTATTTCTACATATTTCACACAAACTGAAGCATCAGAACAATCAAGTTTTGGCAGAGACCAGAATTAACTTAAATGAGTTCCCATGGAGAAATCTGGTAACTGATACTCTTAAACAAAACAGAAATTAAAAAAATAATAATAATAATAATCTGTTTTCAAAAATTGCAATACTCGTATGTTCAGGGTAACGTAGGCACTGGATACTCACAGTTTATTCAGTTGATGTCAGTGGGGGCTGTGAACACTCAGTACCACTGTCTGGCACCGCTGTGAACAGAGCTCTCTCAACAAACTGATGCTGTGAGGAGTTAATGATTTCTCTTTGTGACCGGTGAACTGTACCCCACTGTCTCTATAGCAATAATTCACACTCCCCTCACATGTTCAAAGCTACCGTACATATCTATACCATGTAACTATTTTGTATATGTATTTGTTGCTGTAGACTTTAAATTTAAAGAATTAATTTACTAGATTAGACTGAGAAAAAAAAAAAAAAAAAAAAAAAGCAGAAAGGCAATCTAGTGAAGAATTAACTGTCTGTTCCCTATCATTACACTACATATAGCCACTTTGATGACTTGTTTCATTTATTTACATCTCCCTACCTGACATTAGAGGACTGTATATAGCTTAAGTGTTTTGTTCTCCTGAGAGAGTATGTCTATTATGTCTACCTCCACTGGAGAAGTTCATGTTGGGATTTAATACTCTTGGGAAGAGAAGGTTCCTGCAAAGAGGACAGAGCCAGGCTCTTTTCTATGGTGACCAGTGACAAGAAAACAGGCAATGGGCACAAACTGTGACACAGGAGGTTTCATCTGCACATCAGAAAGCACTTCTTTATTGTGTGGGTAATGGAGCACTAGCACAGGCTGCCCAGAGAGGCTGCAGAGTCTCCTCCTTGGAGATCTTCAGAAGCTGCCTGGACACGGGCCTGGGCAACCTGCTCTGGGTGTCCCTGCTTGCGCAGGGCTTTGGACTAGATCCCTCTGTAGGCATTTACAGAGGTCCTTTCCAATCTCAACCATTCTATGATGTCTGAGTAATCTATTTCCTTTATTAATTTTCTGTGCAATATGTGTATCTCTTCCATATGTCCTAATGCTATGTTCAACACTACACCATATAATTGTGTAGCTGTGTATGATGTAGTAAAGAAATAGATGATCTAAAATATGAATCATCATGACCTAGAATATGTTCCCCAGGTTTTGAGTGGTAAATAAAGTGAAAAAAACATCTTACCATATAAAACTGCTGAGAAGATTGAATAAAAAACTCATATAAATCAAGTATGGTGCCAAAATTCCTTTGCACTAGTTGAGGTTCTCTTTGTTTTTCTTCCTCCTTAAAAAAAAAAAAAAAAAAAAAATCGGTTGAATATTAAAAAAACAAACAAACAAACAAACAAAAAAACAGATTTCTTAGCAGTTTCAATATCATAATAGAAGTTTACAGGAATTTTGTGACAATTATGTAAATTTGCTTAGAGGAGTATAGTGAAAAATAAATTAAAAAGAAATAATATAGTCTCAGGGTTATTGTTTTACATGGGAAAAATGGAAGCAAAGCTAATTTCAGTTACATGTAGGTGAACAAACTTTCTTTGCAAATAAAGATCCATTAGGCACACTTCTAGTGCTACCTGACAGCCTGTCAAGCCTTTTTTCCTACCTTGCCTTTTTTAGATGTTGTTAAGTGTCTGTCTCTCCATGTCCTCTTTAAGTAGGTCAAACTTCCTCCTGTGTCGATGATTCTTGGGTACCATAATTTATGTATTTATTTCTAAATGATTTGTCATTTCTGAAGTTCTGTTAACGTCCATACGGTAATCCCCAAATCAAATTTATCCAGTAATCACTCATTCTAAAATAAATCATTAAAATCAAGGTTTCCAAAAAAGTCAAGAAGCAATGGCTCAGGAAATGTTCTTGCTGTTACCTACTACATCTGCCTGGCTGTAATTACTTGACTTATTTCCCAGAATTGCATGAATTTGTATTTTTGTTGTTGTTGTTTGTTTCTTTAACCACTGACTTCATCCTTCTTTTTTTCTACATGGACCCTCATTTAAAATGGTATAAACCAGTATATGTATATTTTTTATGTAACATGCAGCAACATCAACAACTGTTCGGATGCTGTTAGTTACTAAGGAGAAGATAGTCAAAGCACGATGATTTCAAATGAAAGCTGAGTGCTTAAGTAATATTTGTGCTTATGAAAACAACTCCCTGAATCTGTTGATACTGAATCACTTATTTTCTGTGGTACTCTGGCTTTAAAATAATTATAAAAATGTGATTGAGTTAATGCAATGCATATCGAAAGGCATAAATTCCAGAAACCAAATTCAATTTGTTATTTCATATTTAGATATTTCTTTTTTAGGATATTCAAATCTGAAAGAAATAACTCCATCTATTGGGCTGTTTAAATATGTCATGATGGAGTATGATGTTCTCAAATTTATTACAGTGTAAATTAAGCAGGCTAAGTGCAAGGTATAAACATTTCTTACAATGTAAATTAAGTTAGATAGGTGCAAGATGCAAAAAGGAAAGTTGACAGGTAAAATATTGTAGCCTACTTCAAGCTACCAATTTAATCCATTTTAGGTAGCTAAAGAAAAAATAAATACATGGAATTGAAGATGCTGCTAAGCTAAAGGAGATAAGACTAATGATATTAATCAGTAAAATTTATTAAAACCAGTCTCCCTTTTTTTCTTCTTTTGCTGCTGTTATAGAGACTTGAAAGCTATGAAGAAAATTGTAAAACTTAGCAACATATTCAAATGATGTATACAGAAACCCACTTGTACACCTAGTTGAGTATATTGCACTTAAACACGGGGCTGGCTTTGTTCAGTATGTCGATGTCCTCCTGGAAATCTTAGTTGCCATAGACAAGAGCAAAGTACTGGATCAACTCTACAAACAACTTCTGTACTTGCCAAGTGAAGAGATGAATGAAAAGAGCAGAACATCCAGAAAACCGAGGAGTGGAAAATGAGAGTGATTCAGGCACAGTGAAAAATGCTACATATTACTGAGGAATCAGGTTGAAAAGCTAGAAGTTTAGAAGACTTTTTTATTTTTTTCAACACTTTGTCTCACCCTTAATCCTCAAAACATAAAAGTTTTATACTTGAGCTCATTATGCAAAAACAATACAAAACAACAACAACAACAACAAAACAAAAACCAAAGCCAACCAAAAAACAACTGAAAACAAGTGTATGCAACTTGTGAAATCATATAGGAAATACGAGGCAGACATAGATCAGATGATAAAAATAAAATCTTTCAGCTACAATCTCTGCTCTATTTCTTGCAGATATTCTACTGTTTACATATCAGGGTGATTCTGCTATATGAATTTGACCATGTCTCTAGTGTCCAGGTCTCTAATGTTTACTTTTATTTTTTTTAATTCTCATTTTCAGAAGGGAAACCTAAATGAGCAGTAATGCTGTTAGAGAAAGTGATGTTGTCATGTAAGTATCTCAAGATATTTTTAGCAAGAGACACAGTATTAACTGTATAGACTACAACAGTGAATGGGGAACTTATCTTTCAATAAGCTCAACACAGCTGTTATTCTACTAATAGTTGAAGGAAAAACAAAACAAAACTGAAGTTTGCAAAAGACTTTAGAGAAACATTAAAGTATTGAGGGGTGAATGTGTGGGGATGACTTGAAAGGAGGTATCCTAAAGATCAATTCGTCTGAATTTGTCTAAAGGCTCTAAAGGAGCCAAATGATATGTTTTCCCTTCCTTCCTTTCTTCCTTCCTTGCTTCCTTCCTTCCTTGCTTCCTTCCTTCCTTCCTTCCTTCCTTCCTTCCTTCCTTCCTTCCGTCCTTCCGTCCTTCCGTCCTTCCATCCTTCCTTCCTTTCTTTCTTCCTTTCTTTCCTTTCATTTGTTCATTCTTTCATTCGTTCTTTCATTTTTATTTATTTATTTTTTTTTTCTGGGACAGCTTTTCTTTGTGTGTGAGATGTAATCATGCTTCCAGGTTATTTTATTTACTTGTTTATTTTCATTGATAATGGTTAATAAGACCTGATTTTATACAAACAAGTTGATGAAAATCTGATGTCTGGGTTCAAAACAGTACTTAGTTGTTTGATTTTAGTTAACATTCATGCTTTTTCATGTATTTTCATGCTTTTAATGAATATTAATTCTTTTTGTCAAGAAGACTGCATGACTGAATTGTAAAAATGCTCTCTTCAATGGTTCAACAAGGGGTGATTTAAAGTCTAGGTTGGCATGCCTGACTAGCTGATAGTTTGTAAATACTGTGTAGAAGTTGCTAAAAGAACATTGTGCAGAGCCAAAAGAATCTGTAGGAAAGGTGATAATTTTGTGATCTAGATTTGCAAATACTGGTAAAACAGATTTTCACAACAGCTGGAATCTCATATAAATCATGAGTACAGTCCTCCTCCTGCAAATCAGGATGGAAAGATTTGGTGTATACCCCATGTTATAAGGAAAATTTCTCAAATACTCTTTGCAACCCAAGTTATCTATTTTTCTGTCTTATAAAGAGAAATGCATCATACTGGGGCCTTTTTACTAAATGGTATTCTGGAAAAATGTACGTTATTGTGGGAAAGCCTGTGATTTTCTACAGTAATTCAGCAGACCTTGTGTGGACTCCTCCTGCAGTTCTAAGTTGAAGGCAACTGTACCTGCTATGTGTTCCTTATATTTCTCATCATACACACGTAGCAGTTAATTTCATACTAAAGATTGGCAATTTTCTTTATCTGAAGATTTTTGTTTATTTACTACTTATATATATTCAAGTCAATTGAAAAAGAAGGAAAGCCTCTATTTTGATATTAAGATCAGAGGATTGAGTTGCTTAAAAGTATTTGCATATTTTCCCTAGAGGGGTTCTAACACGGTAGTTTTCGTGGCTTATGTCAGCATGATACGTGCACAACAGTCGGGAAAATGCTGTCAAATCCCTTGTTTCAGAAGATTCAACTGACAGATCTGAAACATGAGGAAACTTAAACACCTTCTCAGAGATGGCAAAAATCAAAGGAGAAATCAATGCAACACTTTGTTTTGTACTTTCAAATCTTGAGAAAGTGCATATTATTCAGGAAAGGGAAAAAAAAAAAAAAAAAAAAAAAAAAAAGGAAGCAATTCCCCTGACCCACAAAGCATCTTGAGCAAAATAAACAGAAATATGGATGCAAATTATTGTTTTCTTGATGATGAAGAAACTGTAAAGGCAGTATAACTTAAATAATATAATGTAGTAGAAATGAGTAATATCTATTCAGTTTCAGAGACAAATGTGATATAACCAGACCTAAAAATATTTCAAGAAAGCTATTTGGAGACAGGTTTTTGTGTTGCAGTAGAAAGTTCCGTGAGTGAGAGAAAATTCTACTGTCAAAAGACTTGAGTCACATAAACTCATAACAAAGATATGTCAATGTGATGTCAGAATATTATAAACAAGTTTAATCTCTACACAACCAAAGGTATGGAAAAGAGAAGTCTTTTACTATTGAAAACATAAACAGCATCCATTTGCAAAGCTTAGTAACCTGGCCTTATGCACCATATCTATGTCTCTTACACCCTTAAGCATTGCACATTCATTTAGCTCTTTTTAGAAAAAAAAATGAGGAAAAAGAAATATTTCAGTTTGAACATGAACATCTGAATTTGTTTTACTTCAGTAAAGACAACTGTGAAAATTACAAAAGTAATGCTTCTGGTTATCACAGAGCCAAGAGTCTGATGAAACTGATTTCAGTAAAGATTTGGTGAATTCCACTGATTATATTTTTTAAAATATTTTGTGCTCTTACAAATCTTACAACTTTATTTTGAGGCTGAAATATGTAAATGTGTATGAAAACTGTAATTAAAATGTAACGCTTTTTTTCTGTGCAAGATGTGCAGATAGACATAGATAGGGAACACTATGATGCAAGGATGCAAAGCATGAGAACTGATGAAAAATTAGCAGCAGTAATAAATGTCTGCATGAATAGCCCCAAATAAATGTCAATTTTAGACGTCAATTTTCATTAAAACTAAAGCTGAATGCTAGATATGATTGACAACTTCTATTATCAGTTCCAAAAATTCACATAACTTTATTTGATAGTCATCAATATGAAAAGTAATGCATATTATGTTATTACGTGCATCTGAAATGCCATTCAGGGAAGTCCTAGAAATAAGGGGTAGGTAACTTACTGATTCCCAGTATAGAGTGTGTTAGAGCCACACTCTCCTTCTTGTATTACAAACTCAAATGAAGATATTTTCACAAGTGTGAAATTATTCTGTCTTACAGTTCATATTTGGAACAACAGCAAGTGAAAAACATCAAGTGAGTAGCTGCTCATATTCACATGTGAAGGCCAAGATAATTTCTTTGAGAAAGTTCCCAGAACTGATGCAGTGCTGTAATGGCAAGACCCTACTTCCTTTTAAAACCATTTCCAATGACAGCTTTGTGTTTGTTCTGCTACCACCAGTACCACCAAAATACACGAGAGAAGTGTTTGAAAATACTGTATGTAATTCAAAGGAGCAAAAGAATGATCCACCCTTGCTACCTCACTCTTTCCAACCTAACATGATTTGAAGAATGCTCTTTTCTGACCCTGCTATCCATCACATATCATTTTGAAAGGAGGAAAAAATAATTGCAAAAAGATTGAGTGAATCTTTGTAACAATAAGGGAAGATTTCAAGCAGTTTTAATTGATTCCAGAGGCACTTGCCACACATTTTGACTGTTGTGCCTGACATGTAGCCTCACTAAAGAATTCTCTGTCATAACTTACTGAAAGGGTTAAAAAGACATTGTTGTAATTACAGCTAGTATCACTGCAGAGGTGAACAATGTAAGAGCATTATGGAGAACAGAAGAGCACTTTAGTCCCAAATGCCAACTGTTAATGAAAAACTCTGAGAGAATAACATCATCCCTTCCTTTCTGTATTTCATTAAAGGCACTCTCAGAAGACTAAAAGGAGAGAGAAAGAGTTTAAAGAACTTGTAACTTTTTTTTTTTTTTTTTTTTTAAAAAAAAAGTAAACTTGTGGCTGATTCTCTGTCCTGTTTACATTCATAATTAAATCTTTCCTTAAGGCACAGTTGGAGAAAATAAGAGTGAGAATTACCACGAGTAAATATTGCTAAGAATCTTGTTAGGAATCTTCCTGTTTTAAATTCATTTCTGATGTGTTTATGCTCCTGTTTTTTAAAGAGGATTCTAGTTTATCTCAAGTTCAGACATTCCTTAAATTTCAAGGGAATCTTGTAAAATACTGATAAAAAGGGCATTTTGAAGTAGTCAGTGTAATGGTTTGCATTAAAAAATAATAATAATAATAATAATCATACCAGCTATGGGACATACTACTGAATCCTGTGCTTTTTACCAACCTATATATATATATGCAATATTTTTATTATTTAATAAATAATAATTTTTTATTATGAAAATCAGAAAAATTAGAGGTGTTCAAACGTAATTCTAGAAGAGGCAAGAGAGCAAGAGATAGGGCACTAACTTGTCTCTATGCTTTTTTTCAAATATGGTGTGGCTCCAGGAGAGATGTGAGGAGAGACATCTCCCTCTGGTTTAGAGCTGTTTGAATGGGTCCAGAGGAAGGCCACAAAGATGATCAAGGGGCTGGAGCACCTTTCCTGGACAAAGACAGGCTGAGAGAGCTGGGAGACAGGCTGAGAGAGCTGGGGCTGTTCAGCCTACAGAAGAGAAGACTTTGGAGTGACCTCATCAGAGTCTTTCAGTACTTAAAGGGGTGTTATAAAAAGGGTGAAGGTCTCTTTACTCGGGTAGATAATGATAGGACAAGGGAAAAACTAACCTTTTAGTTAGGTTTTAAACTAAAAGAGGGGAGATTTAGATTAGAAATTAGAAGGAAAATTTTCACTCAGAAGGTGGTGAGGCTCTGGAACAGGTTGCCCAGAGAGATTGTGGATGCCCCATCCCTCGAGGTGTTCAAGGCCAGGTTAGATGATGCCCTAAGTAACCTGATCTAGTGAGTGGCATCCCTGCCTATGGCAGAGGGATTGGAACTAGATGAGGTCCCTGAGGTCTTTAAGGTCCCTTCCAATCCAGGCCATTCTATGATTCTGTGATTCTAGGACATGAATTTTGTAGTTAATCTTGAACCTTAATAAACTGTTTCCACTCACCATCTAAAAACCTATAAATGTCTGGCTCTAGCAAGGTCTATAAGAAAACACAAATTAGAGGCTTCCTTGTGCAATCAATGAAGTGATATAGGTCTTTGGCAGGGACCTACCATAGGATGTTATACTTAAATATTTGAACTCCGTAAAACTGAAGAGTTAAGACTCTCAATTCACACAAGAAACATAAGTTCTTCTCCTAATGATGACGTTTTTCAAAGAAGCTTTTGGTTTGCTTGGTTTTTGGATGGAGAACCCTTACAGTGTACACCTTTTTGTAATAGCCCACTGGTTCACATGATTAAGTTTGGCATCAGTGAGTGGTATTCTCCAAGTAGACTTTTTGTTCCTGTGTGGAAGAAATAAGGAGAGGAACTCATAAAATTATTAGGACGATCCTCTTGAAATTGTTTTACATAAAATGATATTTCAACAAATTAGAATGTTTTAAGACAATTTATGTCAATGAAAATCTTAAATGAAAATTATTGTGGTGTAGTCCTCTGCAAAAGAGTGGAATGGTTTGTATATATTTTTACGGTTAATATGGCAATAAATACTATAAATGTCACCTGTTGTCTATCGAATACAAGATTAAATATCTGTTTTCCACACTTATGCATCATTAATGTGAATTGTTCATAACAAACCAAGTAAATATTTTTTTAAGTCGAAGTTTAACTAACACATCTCTGTGCTCCTGTATCTACTTTACAGCTAATTTAACAATATTCTACTCATTTAAAAATGGTATCCCCCTATTGATTCTCATGGTGGTTTTACCTTGCTGGGCAGCTGAACTCTACCACAGTGGCTCTCTCATTTTCCTTCCTCAAAGAAAAAAGGGGAGGGGTCCATCTGTCATGAGGGGTCCATCCATCAGGAGCAAACTGCTCCAGCATGGGCCCCCACAGGTGGCAGCTCCCCCCAGGCCCCCTGCTCCTGCGTGGGCTCCTCTCCACGGGCTGCAGCTCTGGCCCAGGGGCCTGTTCCTGCGGGCGCTCTCCATGGGCCGCAGCCTTCTCGAGGCCACATCCACCTGCTCCACCGGGGGCTCCTCCACAGGCTGCAGTGTAGAGATCTGCTCCATGTAGGACCCACGGGCTGCAAGAGGACAGCCTGCTCCAACAGGGGCCTCTCCAAAGGCCACAGGAGAACTGCTGCTGCATGCCTGGAGCACCTTCTGCCCTCCTGCTGCACTGACCTTGGGGGTTGCAGGGCTGGTTCTCTATTCATTTCTCACTCCTCTCTCACAGCTGCAGTTGTGCAGTAGTTCCTTCCCCTTCTTCAGTCTGCTCTTCCAGAGGCCTACCCAGTGTCTCTTCTCCATGGCTTGGCTCTGGCCAACAGCAGGTCCCTCTTGGAGACAGCTGGAGCTGGCTCTATCTGACATGTGGCAGCTGCTGGGCTCTGTTCACAGAGGCCACTCCTGCAGCCCCCTGCTACCAAGCCCTTGCCACATAAATCCAATACAATTCTACAGTTATTTGATGGAAAGTCACCTACACTGCCTAGCTGCTATCTGTAGTGTAGGTATTAGGCTTTTATTGCTCTTCAAAACCAACTGAATTTAATAGCTAATTTAGCATTTGAAGTTTGGGGATTTCTGCAGAAATTTTTAATACTCCTCTTCTTAGAGCAGCTCCCTAACACTCAGCCAAGATTTTCTGAAGCGAATGATTTATCCTAAGTTGTGACTGCACTCTGGGGAAGTTTCTCAACAGTTTTCTTCCCCTAAAAATTCCAATTTTTTGTCCTCCTGATGCAATTCTTACATCCCTAGCAATGATGAGATTTCTGGTGTTGGCTGACCACCAGTGCTCTAACTTCCAGGACAACTCATTCTTTCTAGGGGAGGTCTTAAATAGCAAATATATTAAAAATCAAAGTTATGTGACCTTGTTAGTTCTAGACTTCTTTATCTACATCTTCACTACAGTATGAAAGAGAGACAGAAGACCTGAGTGCCCTCTCAGATAAATTGGACTTTACATATCACTTTTAATGCTTATAAAGTTTCAACTTTTCACTCTGATTAAAATTTACAGTTCATTTAACAGTATAACTAAAATTAGTTCCCAGTGTTTCTACCCATTCCTCAACATTTTGCGCTACACTATAACTGCTGTACCCTTTTCACTTTTATTTTCCCATGATCTATTTAATTTTTGTAGTTTTTCTTCCCCCACCTTATACTGTTTTTGCCTTTCTGTTCAGTCACTCCAGATTTTCTTCCTATCTGGAAATAACATATCCTTAAATTTTCTTCTGCCTCCTTATGCTCCACTTTAGTGATAATACCCTGCTAATCCTTTTCTCTCAACTTCCAACACCCACAGAATCCACCTTCAGAAAATAAATAAAAAAAATAAAAATAAAAATAAGTTCTTCATTCCTTTCCCATAACTTTAAAATTCCTTTTCTGCTAAGTTTGTAATCTTTCATGATCTTTTTCATTTTCTTTCTTTTATCTTCTTGCTTTCCATGAAACCTTAACTTTTCTACCAACTCCTTGTTAACAATGTACTTAACCTGTGTGTCCTCTCGCTCATTTGGTCTTGGTAGAACCATGGTGTAGCCCATCACACTCAGACTCTTCTAAACATTTACTTTTGTACCAAATAATCTCACCTCCTTTCTTCTGCAGTTTTGATTCTTTTTTTTTTCCTCACTTTTTAGATATATCATCTCTGGTTTCAGGTGTCTTCATAACATATCCATTCATGTTTGTTGTCTCCCTTTCCTTAGCAATGAACCAGAGCTGGATGTAGATGAGCTCTTTGTCTTTGCTGTGGCCACTTTCCCTGAGAGGAAGATTTTTTTCTCAGTTATCTCTCTCTCTCTTTTTCCCTCAGTCATCATAGTCACTGAGCCACTTTGCCATCCTCCCTCTCTACTCTGAGCAATCTGAGAGTCCTCTAGTGCTCTTTCTTTGCTAATGGTTGTGTTGGAAAGAACCAGGCAATTCACTCTATTTTCTTCCTTCCCTCCACAAGTCTCTTATGCTGTGAGAGAAGATAAAATTAATGTAAAGCCAGCACTAGGCCCCTCAAGGAATCCTTTGAATGCTCTTCATTTTCAGCTGCTCAAAACAGTCTGATGAGGCAATGAGACTTAGCTGGTGGTGATGCGAATTAGCACTTTTTTGTCTGGCAGTTGGAACGTTGAGGAAGGTACTAAACAAGATATTGGCTACTTTGCTTAATTGACATCCCCTTTAAGAAGTTACAGGAATTCAAGAGGAACATGAAAATCAGCATTGTGTTGGAATGATTTTAGCTGTGAGGTGTTCCCTTACTGAGTAATGAAAATCAAAGAAACACGGAAAAATAAGCAAATTCTTCAGCATAATTGTGTAACAAAGACCTAAAATATTTACTAAGGTAAATGATTTACTCCTTTAATGTCTAAACCTTCCTTTTACTTCTGCTTCAGGTTATTATTTCTCATGCAAATAATTCCAACAACAAAAGAGAGAGTTTACCCTAATAAGATGAAAAATACAACTTTATTATTGAAATGAATGCATCACTTAGAATGAAGGACTTCTCAGTAGTGTGCTGAGCAACTGTAGCTGCAGTAGAGAAAGATCCTGCTATCTCACTCTGCCAACTGTAGGTGGACTAAACGTGTGTAGATCTGATACCATGAACTGAGCTCTCAGGGAAGGATTAAAGTTCCTAGCCCTTTGACATTAACCTGCAGACATCTCAAGGAACCTCAGGTTCTGTGGCACCAACTGCTGATCCTTGAGGAGCAAGATTCAAGTCTTGGCTAGGTGTTATGTGTTGGTATGTAGTTAATGAGCCATAATGCTCTTCAAGACATAATGTTACACAAAATGCATTTTGGTGAGTACAGCAAGGATTTTATGCATAAGAACAATTTAAAAAGCTAGACTGGAATTGTCCTTCATTTGTATGAGTCTACTTAAACTCTTCATTCTGAGTATAGTAATCTTGGAGGTCTTTTCCAACCTAAAGATTCTATGATTCTTTTTGTTGTGTTCAGTGAGTGCAGCTATCTTAAATGAGTAAAAACAAGACAGACTGAGTATTTGCACTTGGAATTGCTGACGCTCATGTGACACATATTGAAGAACAAGATTTCACATGGTACATTTGTTCTATGGTCTATAGTAGACTACTCTTCGAATTGCCTACATTAACTCTTGCAGTGTCCTTCTTAATGCTCTCTCTTTTGGGGAGGATAGAGAGGAATACAGAGGTAATGAAAACAGGTGTCCTGTGGCAGCATTGCTGTTACAAGTGATTATATATACTTTTTTCAGTTAGGTTCTTTTGCACATAAGTACTTGTACAAGCTATTAAAATATAACCAAGGGAAATATAACGATTATTTTTTTCCTGACTTCAGTTCTGCAACACAATCATAGTATTACCCAATGACCATAACACCATTTCCATTATTTCACTTGCACAGACATTAATTGTCATCTATGTCCCTTAGTCTCTTTGTTGTTGTTTGTTTGTTTGTTTTTGAGAAAAAAAGGTTTAGTAATTTCTAGCCACCATTTGTCAAATTCTTTTAGATCTGGAGTTAAAACCACAATTTAATTGGCAGGTATCATTAGCTGTATTAGAAAACTTCATAAATCTCAAATTACATAATGGAAACCACTTTATTTGGGGTCCTCAGGTTCTTTGACCTTGTGATCTTTGCTACATATAATTTTCTCTACTTACTGAAACTGTGTGCACTCTGGTCAGAACAGATACAATGAAAACAGAAAAATTCTGATATTTCTTCAGACAGCCCAACAGTACATCTGAGCTCTGTTCTGGATGAACCACTTCCCAGATAACTCAGCTTCCACAGTGAGTTGATGTTTGCTCTCTGCAAACACAGCAGAGAGCAAACATCCTTTCCCAAAAGGAAATACAACCTGCAACAGCATGCCACCAATATTTTATCAAGCTGTTATCAAAAAGTGTGCCTGAACTGGTAGATGTTCGCTTTCACATGTAAATATGTTTGTTCCTTGTGAGGATATGAAATGTTTGTTCCTTGTGAGGATATGACAAGAATAAGCCGGCAAGACAACTTGCATTAATTGCATTCTGCTGACAAAAGTATATTTTCTTCTGATAAATTCAGTGGTACTGCATTGTTCATTAAGTGAAATTTGAAGAAAAAAGGAGAAACATGTAAGCATAGAGGAAAATCCAGTGATTTAATGCTCTCAGAGAGGGTCTTAAAATATTAGGCAGCATTTCTTATTCTCAGATTCCCGTATCTGCAGTACACCGGAAATGTGTCTTAGTGATTTGTGGTCTTGCACTTCTATTTCAAAAAGCATTTTATCAAAAGTAAAGGGAGTAAATTCTGCAAATTTTCACTAAACAGGATGTGGGGATGGGAAAATGCAATCCAAAAAAATTGCAGTATCTGTGCAGAAATCATTCATAAACTACTACAGGACAATTACAAGGCCTAGTTTCCATATTACATCTAATAAGATTTGATATCTCTTGCAACTCTGATTATCAAAGCACTCCAATGGGCAAAGGGTATTTCCTTGTGAGTGTCATAACTGGAAAATCATCTGTTTTCTTATCTTGATTCTACCCACAAGCTACTAAAGGCAGAAATAATATGCAAATTATAGTCATTTTGAATCAGGTTCATCAAACAGATGCCTTAATTTAAAAAATCAAAGTAAAGGCAAAGAACACCTACATGGCTTAAAAAAAAAAAAAGATAAAAACAAAACCAAAAAAAAAAATCTAATATAAAGATTTGTCCTCTCTGATAAAACAGACAGGTGCTCATCATTTTGCATTCAGTGATGTTAAGCTTGTCCATGCACTGATTACTTCTTGACTTTTAAGATGTTCATCCCATGAGTGAAGCATTACAGGAACCAGGCAGGAGATATGAATATGTCATCCTACTATCCTGTTTCAGAAGTCACACATTTTCTATGCCTTACACAGTTCAACTCTCTGACTTTACTCTGCATTACTTCTATCAACATCAGGATTTAAAGAGAAAACTATTCAGTTGAAACATCAAACAGTATTTCAACTTTAATTATAACCACACACTGAGTAGTACAAAACATAGTTAGATTTTCTCAGCAAGTACAATATGTACTGACTAAATAAGAGTAGTCAAAATAAATCCAAAAAGAGCGGGGAAAAAAATTAATTAACATGGTATTTTAGGCTTAAATTTGGGTAAGTTTGATAGCTGATGATGTTGCTTTACTCTAGGATCTAAGAACATCTGATTTGCTTTGAAACGTTATATTTCTGGTTATCTTCATAGTACATGTAATAAGTATGGGTTTGAGTAAATTAAGTAAAGATATCTTTTATTTTCAGAAAAGCTGGAAAGATCTTATTTCCTTTTCCACGACTTTCCCTGAACTAACTGGAATGGGTCAATCAAATTAAGAAAGTGAATGCAAAAATATTGAAGAGGTCAAGTGATACAGAACAACAACAGATTAGATAGTTACACTAGATTGCCTGCCATCCTCTCTGTAACTCAAAATAAAGGACAGAAGTGCTTTTTTTTTTTTTTCTTCTTTTTTTTTTTTTCTTCTATTAGCTGAATGAGAGAGACACAAACATTTGTTTTTTGGTTTATATCAGATGAATCTTTTAAGTAATGAATACTTAAACATTTTGGAATAAAAAGGGTGAATGCCAATGTTTTCCGAACAGCAACAAAATGACTATTTATGGAAACCTTGTCTTTTTAGGAGTCTTTATTATCAATATTATTATTATTAATAATAATAATACAAGGAACACAGTGCTATAGCAAACATTGTAAATTTTCGCTAGTTTTTTAAGAATATCACTAAACAACCTACAATATTCAGCTCTCTATAGTCTATTATTAAACAGAATGCTGAATGCAGCAGGAGAATATGAAACTAAGCAATGATTCTCCAAAGAAAGTAAGCATATTTGTAAGTTACCGGGACTATTCAAGGACATAAAGGATATGTGTATGTGTAAATACCATAAAGAGACAGGGCTAGAGATTCTTAAATATATGTTTCACTGTGTTTAAATGTAATGTACTTCAGATAATGATTTCTGAGTGAATAAAATAGGAAAATAAGATAATTAGTAAATTTGAATACCTTAGACTCATTTTACAGTTTATTGATTTTTTAAATTATTTATTCTGATTCATACAAAACTAAAGTGAGAAAATAAAAAAACACACAATGCTTTATTAAAACATTAGTAGGATATATTTTTAAGATATTTTTATTGTTAATTTAAATCACAGTTACCTTTGCTGGTGCTGCACTGTCACCCTGAAAATGCTCTCTAGATGAATACTGGCAGTCATCCACCTATTGGATCTTGCTGCTTAAGTTAGTTGTGGAGTTAATTTGTGTTCCAAGGGACTTATTCACAAATCTTTAATGAAATATCTATGCCAAAGCTATATGGAATTTATTTATTTTTCTTGCCATTGTCACAGTCAGAGAAAAAGTTTCTGAAAAACTTGAGGTTTTCTAAAACATTCAGGATGCCAAGTTCTTTGGCATCAAAGTTGTAAGAGTGGAGCCAGAAAATAGATGGATCTGGCACTTTCAAAATTGTTTAAAAATAGAAATATTACAAAAGTTGCACACGTGCAATAATAATACTTGTTCTGATGGCAGGAACACCATGCGCATTGCACCATGCACATCTTCCTTTTTGTCCTCTTTTAAAAACTTAAGCTCAGTCATCCATCTTTGGTATCTAAATCAGCCAATTCTTTTTGCCGTCAGAACAGTAACCTGGAACAGCTTCTATACAGTGAAATCTCACCATGCTGTAAGTCACTGATTGAAACAGCAGTGCACATTAACCTCTTGCTGCCTCTGATGCTTACACATCTATTGCTGCCACATGTGTTTCCAAACTTGTGTTCCACTTTCCTTTGTTATGTGAATGAAGTTGCTGAATCCACATGAAAAAAAAAAAAAAAAAAAAAAAAAAAAAAAAAAAAAAAAAAGCCAGATACTTTTATTAAGAAGTTTGAGCATGCATTCACAACACACAAGCTGCAAAAATCTTTGGTATGTTGCCTTTCTTCTGTTGTGAAGGTGGAAAAGTATCCTTCTTCTCCATAGAATTTTGTGATCTGTCACCATTTAATGCCTGGAGCTAGAGAGAATGAGTTCTGGACCTTTGGCAACATTTGTTTGACATCTTGACCAACTGGGTTTTTAAGTTAAATAGAAAGATGAATTCACAGGTGTGTTCTGATCCCCTTTATGAGCTCCAGAGAGAACATAAATGACATTTACACTTCATTACATGCTTTTATTACTGTCTTAAAGATAAGTGTCCAATATTGTACTGAAAGAATGAAAAGAGTAGCAAACTTATTCCTCTGAATCATAATTTATTAGAATATGAAAGGCATGACCAGCATGGTCACATCATTTTCCTCTTTACTTTTACCATGCTGAAACATCTTTCCTTGAATGTTTGGCTTCTGTGGTTTGGGAGAAGCATGATGTGAGGAGGAGAATACTAAAGAGGGAGATTCTCCTCCATTGCACAATCTCTCAGGAATTCTTAAGCAAACTCAAATATTCCTATCTGTTTTATGAATAAAAGATGGAAATCATTAACATAAACCATCTCATCACTACTGAATTTGCAAACCTGTTAATCATTAAAACCATAGCTGTGCGATATTCATGCAATGCTATGATGAACTGAGGCTGGACACCCATCCAACTCTGATTTCATCTCTGCTTTTTTCACCCATCCTTTCATAGGTCTGTTAAAGTACATGCATCTAAACCTGTTTTCCTTTTTTTTTCTGTTTATGATTTATATTATTGAAGTGTCTGAAAGTTGCAGAAGGTTGGCTCCCTGTTATGCTCAGTGTAGTATGCACAAGTAGTAAACAATAGCCTGTTTACACAGAGCTTATTATCAAGTTGTATATTAGCATCCAGGAAGAGATTTATTTATTTATTTATTTATTTATGGTAGAAGCAACAGAAGAAATGATAAGTGAGATAACAAATCTGCTCACAGGGATTTATGCGGCTATTTTAAGGAGAGAAAGATAAGCAAACTTTAACACAAATATATGGAAATATCAAGGGTTATATTTCATTGCATATGACCAAACACCTACAATCAGGACATCTACTACTGGAATGAGAACAATCCACAGGTGGAGAAAAACTGGTTGGAGGTGTACAGAAGTAAGAACAATGTCAGACTGGAAATACAAAAGAGATATCTTGAAGAGTATGTAGACACAGCATTTTGTTTTATTTGTTTATTTTATTTTATTTATTTTTATTTTTTTAACACATCTACAGTTAATCCTGAATTAGGCAACCTTCAGCAATCCCAAAAAGAGTGATGCAGTAATGCTGTCCTTCTGGAGGAGTACTGCCTTTAGCTTGATGATTGCAGTCCAGACAATAACTTGATTATAGTGATTCACACATGTCACTTTTCATCTGGAGTATTGCAACTCCATATGGGTGGATGTAACATCTTTAACACTTAGGAAGTTCCAACTCATGTAAAATACTTCAGTACCTTTTTTCCACAGCACCAGCAATCACAAGCATTATCAAATTTATCCTTTCTGCCTTACTTTGCCTCTCCAGAGATTATCAGTCAATTCAAGGTCTTCGTTCTTATCATAAAAGCATTCCATGACCCATGCCAAGGCTATCTAACACTGCAAGAAAAAGTTGTAGGATAAAAACTGCTTCTCTAGTACAATGGAAATTTTAACAGTGAAGAGGATTTTTTTGTGTGTGTGGAAAGGAGAATTTTACACTGGCTGGTAGGACTGTGGAGTAAACTCACTTGTCTCTGCTTTCTCAATAAGTTGTTGTGTTACTTATGTACCTGAACAATATTTGCATATTCAAAGCATCTGCATTTATGTGCAAACTGATGGAATATTGTCTTTGTGACTGAAACATTTGATGAGAACAGCTAGACTTGACATACATTTTTATGGGCAGGTAATATTTGGGTGAAATTTAAGCCTCCAACTTGAAAACTTGAACTAATATATCTAATTTCCTGTAATATCTACAATAATCTGCCACTGAATGGCAATAGATATCTAAGCACCTGAGTTGGTATTATGCAGTGTTAATGTTCTAAATGTTTTGAAATGACTTTCCTGTTTAGCTTTCCTGGCTACCTTCTAAAAATGTAAGATGAAAGCCATATAGAGAAGAGAAAAAATATATGATAGTTTCATCTGGATGTTAGAAACCATACAGATAGATTGTTTCTAGGGCTTTTATTTTCTGAAGAGCAGAGGTCTATGAGAATCCTAATTACTTAAGATATGTTCATTTTACTGAACACATTGATATTACCTGCTCAGAATTAAACACATGCTCAAATCTGTTTGCTGCATCTGAATGATCTAATCTTTTCGAGCAGAGAATATTAGGATTTTGCAACAAATTAAAGCAACCGAATTTGTAATACTCTGATAAACACCAATAAAATTACTACATAAATTTGTAATTCAAAATGTCGCACTGACAAACATGTTTGATCGACAATTTTATTTGGCGGAGAGGTTTTTTTATATATATATACAAAGGTATTTTGTAAGCATTGTTTATTGTATTCATAAAAATATAATGTCTATAAAGACTCAGTGACTGTAACAAACAATACATAGTAGTTTTGTGACAAACTATTGCTAATAGAAACCATCTACTAAAAGTATTATATACTTTGAACCATTTTACTGAGACCCAGCTGGTTTATTTAATCTCACAAAGACAGTGAAGATTGTTTGTGAGCTTCTGAGAGACTTGTTATCACATAACATATTTGAGAGATTTTATGGTCCGCTTCAATAATTCTACTGACAAGCCCAGCCTGGGAGGATAAGTGAACAAACTCAGTGGAACAGTTATTGTTCTTGTTCTTGCGTCTTCTGTTTCTGTAGAAACCACTTTCCAAAATTTACTGCTGTAAATTTCTTACTTATCATTTGATTTATTTTTAAGCAATCTTGATAACATTTTCTTCCTAAAAACATTTGTCATTAGTTTGCTCTCAACCATAACCACTTTTGGTCTAATCATGAGGCTGTGTGCTATAACAGTTACCTTCTCCCGTGCTGTACGACAATTTGGCAGACTTTATGAATCCCTAGAGAGTAGTTAAGTAAAAATATACACAAACAAATTTGATAAAAATATTTAGGGTGATTCAGAATTAAAATTGAAATTAAAATTGCCATCTGCCCATAGGTCATTGATGCCAGCAAATGGACTTTAGGCTAAATATCTCCAGTTTCTCAACAAAAATATTTTCTACTTTTCACTTTGAACAGAGCAAAGAATAAGGTGGTGCAAAAATACCTGAGTCTCTATTTGAGTCATGCCTCCTTGCAGCTATTTTCTGGGTCCAGAGGCTCTATGAAGTATGTCTAGGAAGGATATAGAGACAGAGAACTCTTTAGTGATGACAATCACTCTCTGTCAGACAAAAAAAAAAAAAAAAAAAAAAAAAAAAAAAAAAAAAAAAAACTAATTTGCTGTATGAGCTGTAAGACAGTGTAAAGGAGTCCCTGTTATGTTCTGCTGGCTGTTCTTATTCTCTTCTGCTCAGCAGGAGCCACCTAAGGCAAACTGAGACAGAAGTTTCCAAAAGTGCCATGCTGTACTTACACATAGAAAGGAAACTAAGTCACAGAAATGTGCCATTATCAGAATATTTCACAAACTATTTAACTCTAGGTCCCACCCAGTTCATGGTTCATTTGATTTTTTCATATTTAAGAGCAGATTAAATCAATTTTAGTAAGCCCTTGCTCCTAGCACACAAGCTACCAAGCTAGTTATTTACATGAACTTTTAGAACTGTTATTTTCAACTACCTTTGAATTTCTATAAGCACAACTGGAGTGTGTGTAGCAGTGTCCACTGTTAAGTGTCTTTTCCTCTTATTGTAATTAGGCCGTAAAGACAGCATGAAGAATATGCCTTATTGTGTGATTAGACATAAATCACCTTTCTGTGAAAAAACTTGGCAGATTAGTGCTCCTAGTTTTGAAAGATCAGTGGTTAGATACTTAGTAAAAAGAGCAGTTAAGCAATGTTCCACAGATATAGTGCTGACAGCAATATTGTACACAGTGGGGAAATCAATACTACTGAGTGGGGATCCAAAAGTGGTGCTGAAGAGGGTCATCAAGGTAGTTTGCAAATAACCTGCCAAATGTAAGGAAATGACTGACAAACCATGTATTTGAAAACAGTGAGGAAATCAGAAGCCTAGTAGAAGAGCCACACATACACATTGTTTTACAAAGAGAAAACAATCCTGAAGGCATTCTCAGCATGGCCTAAAAAGAAAATCTTTCTTTTCTTTCTAAATAGAAAAGAATAAAACTGGTAACTCACAATAATCTGTTTGTGCAACATTAACCATTTCCAGGCACATGAAGGAGAAGAAAATCATCAGGAGTAGTCAGCGTGGATTCACCAAGGGCAAGTCATGCCTGACCAACCTGATAAATTTCTATAATAAAATAACTAGCCTGATGGATGAAGCGAGAGAAGTGGATATTGTCTTTCTAGATTTAGTAAAGCCTTTGACACTGTCTCCCATAGGATCTTCACAGAGAAGCTGTTGAAGTATGGGCTGGATAAGCATACAGTGTGGTGGGTTAAAAACAAGCTAAACAGCTAGGGCCAGAGGGTAGTGATCAGTGGCAAAAAGTGTAGTTGGAGGGCAGTAATAAGCAGAGTCCCCAGAGGTAAATACTGCATCCAGTCCTGTTTAACATCTTGATTAATGCTGTGGATGACAGGGTAGAGTTCACCCTCAGTAAATTTGCAGATGACACAAAGCTGGGAGGAGTGGTTGATTCGCTGGAGATCTGTGCTGCCATTCAGAGGGACTTTGACAGACTGGAGGAATGGGCTGAGAAGAACATCATGTAGTTCAACAAGGAAAAGTGCCAAGTTCTGCACCTGGGGAGGAACAACTCCAGGCACCAAGACATACTGGGGGTACCCAGTGGAAAAGCAACTTTGCAGAGATGGACCTAGGAATCCTGGTGGATACTAAGTTGAACATGAATCAGCAATGTACCCTTGCTTCTAAGAAGGCTAAGAATGGCTGCATGAAGCAAAGCATCACCAGCACATCAAGAGAGGTGATCCTTCCCCTCTACTCAGTGTTGGTGAGGCCTCACCTGGAGTACTGTGTCCAGTTCTGGACTGCTCAGTACAAGAGAGACATGGACATACTGGAAAGGGTCCAACAAAGGGCCACCAATAGGACAAGAGCTGGGACTGTTCAGCCTAGAAAAGAGAAGGCTCAAGAGGAAACTCATCAATGTACTTAAATACCCAAAGGGAAGGTGCAATGAAGATGGTACCAGGGTCTTTTCAGTGGTGTCCAGTGACAGGACAATGGGCAAAAACTGAAACACAGGAAGTGCTGTCTGAACATCAAGAAGCACTGTTACAGTGCAGGTGACTGAGCACTATCACAGGTTGCCCAGAGAGGCTGCAGAGTCTTCCTTCTTGGAAATCTTCAAAAGCCACTTGGACATGGGCCTGGGCACCCTGCTCTGGGTGTTCCTGCATGAGCAGGGCTTTGGACCAGATGGGCTCCAGAGGTCCCTTCCAACCTTAATGATTCCATGATTCGGTGACTGTCTTGGACTGCAATAAGATAGAGATTCATATGCAGAGCTGATGTAGTTACTTTTTAATTTGGGCATGGTGGTGGTGGTGAATCTTTTAGCAGTTGCTATCCTAAGAGCTGCTACTGTTTTCACAGTATGGTTGTTTTCATAGTTAGCTGATGTTAGTAGAATATATGCTACCCTTAATTCACATCAAATACTAAATTAAAAATGTAAAGCTTCCCTATTTTCCCTATTCTTCCCTATGTCCCTGATGTAATAACAGTGATGCTGTGAGAGACCTTTTTTTTTTTTTTTTTTTCCCTTCATACACCTAAGTTATGAAGACAGGTTTCATCGGGTATAGATATAGAAAGAGCTGATTGTAAGAGACAGTGTCTCTGCTTTTGTAAGAAAGCTGCAGGCATGTCTAAGCCAGACAACAGGAGAGAGAGGCTCAGAGACATCTAGGAGAAATACGGAAATACTTTGTGGAACAACCTGGTAAAAAGCTAGAAAAGAAATACGCAGTTTTCTTTATGGAAAAAAAAAAAAAAAAAAAAAAGGCTTTGAAATTATGAAGAAATAAAGAGCTTCCTTCTGTTTAATTCATGCTAACTTCAGGGGTTTTTGACCTTTTTCCAAGAATGTGCAAAAGACATACCTGATGATGTATTCTACACTTGTTTCCAACCAACACACAAATCACCAAATGAACAGATAAACAGATAAGTGAAAATCAGCCAAACAAACAGTAATTTTCTTCCCCTCTAGATACAAGGGTGCAAGGGAAAATTATTTAATGAAACTTTAGCAGCAGGCAAACTACTCTCAGTTTCTCCCTTTCTAGGCACCCTTTCCCTGCCTTGGAAAGCATGGAAAGGATTACAGAGGAAGAAAGGAAGAAGGCTGAGAGAAATCTTTATTCTGGTACTATTCCACATGAAGAATATCTTTTTTTTTTTTTTTGAAGAATATATATATATATATTTCTGAAAGTGGGGAGTGGCAGGGGGAGAGAATGAGAGACCCCTAACCCAGGGGGAAAGGATTGGGGTTTTAACTAGAGGCATGAGTGTTCCATTTCAGAATTTAAATCTTCTCCCAGATGAATGCCTTGGGTGCAGATTGTCATCAGTTTTTAGACTTGAAATGAAGATATTACAGTTTGCACAAGTAATTGGCAATTTACTGGTGCATAGACTTAACTTTTAAATAAGACATTAAAAAAAAGTCTATTTTTTATTTCAGGAAATTTCTGTAATTACGGTATTTTTAGTTGGAAAATGAGTCTTGCTCTGCTAATACCCATATTTCTTCTACTAAAATCTAGCATTTCCTTCAAAAGAAAACCTTACAACAAAACTGTTTTCAGCTTATCATATGAGCCTTACTCTGTTGCAGGTTCATCCTTATTTATCTTTAAATCTTTACCCTTCTTTATATTTAGTCTTTTTTAATTTCCATTTCACTGTATATCCTCTGTGAAAACCTTTAACATCATTCTGTTAACTGAGTGTATTATTGCTCGTTTTTGCTTAGTCTTGTGCGCTACTCTGAGGTATTAGGTTCATTGCTATAGACATCTCTGTAAAGCCAAATCTCACCATTCTTACCTGTCAAGGGAACTACATAGTCAATGTTAGTAAATAGGTAAGTACTGTATTAAAAGAAAGCAGACAGTGTTGAGAGAGTAATTATGATGTACTCTTGTAACTATATCTTTTTGTTTGTTTGTTTGTTTAAAAGCAATACAGATGAGCTTTTAATTTTGCCACTTCATTAAAAAAAAAAAAAAAAAAAAAAAAAGAAGTACTTTCTAAAGGTGACCATTTCTAAGTATCCATTCAAATAATTCAACACATCGTTAAAAAAAATCTCTTTGTAGTTTCTTCGTTTCTGGGAAGATAACAAGTAAATAATCCCTAAGCAGGCAGCAGAATTGCACAAATACAGACAGCATTTTGTTAGTCAGTCCCACTTGGTTTTCTGAGCTAGTTAGAGACATATCAAGGACCAGAATTGTGTCTACATCTTCTCAGACAAGATATAACCATTTCCCATTTCTAGCTAGGTTTCTTGGCTGAAATCATATTTACTTGGAAGCTATCAGAAGACCAGTCCTACCAGAAGATTGGACACAGGCAAGATGACAAAGGACATGGGATGGGACATAGGACCATGGATGTGGATCATATACAGATGCTGGCAGTGCTTCTAAATGCTTGCAATACAAGTTGGGAGCAATTTTGTTCTACAAAGTATTCTTGACATTATTTTTGGAGTGTACAGGAGGAGTGAATTGACTATTATTAAACATTGAATAGTGACAATGGAGTGGTAGATTTATATTTACCAGAAGGTCTAGTATTTTCCATCAACAGTAAAGCATGTGCCTCAAAGGATTCACTGAGGGCAAGAATTAGTGTTACTGCCAACTCAAGGCTCTCTGAGAATTTGTAACGTGTTGGGAACAAAATAATAACCTAGCTAAACAGGGGAAAGAAGGTCCATCAGTAATATTCAAATTTATAGGAATGACAGAGTGATAAATAATCATGTAACACAAAATGGGGACAGTTAAGCATATGTGGTGGTTTTACCCAGCTGAGCAAATGAAGTCCACTGCAACCACTCTCTCACTCCCCCTCCTCAAAGGGAAAGGCTGAGGAAATATGATGGAAAGGCCATAATGTTTGAAAATAGAAAAGGGAGATCACTCAACAATTATCATCATGAAAACAAACAAACAAACAAACAAACAAAAAACACCTCAGCATATGGAGCATATGGAGATTAGAGAAATTATTATTTCTTCCTCCTGATCACATCCACCTGCTCCACCAGGGGCTCCTCCACGGGCTGCAGCTCCATATGGGACCCATGGGGGACAGACAGCCTGCTCCATCAGGGGCCTCTCCACAGGCCGCAGGGGAACTGCTGCTGTGTGCCTGAAGCACCTTCTGCCCTCCTTCTGCACTGATCTTTGGGGCTTCAGGGCTGGTTCTCACTCCTCACTCTCCCAGCTGCTGTTTTAGCACAGATTTTTGTTGGTGGTGGTGCTGGTGGTTTTTATTTTTTGTTATTTTTACTTTCTAAAATCTGCTTGCACAGACATACAAACAGCATCTTATTGGCTTGGCTCTGGCCAGCAGTGTGTCCCTTTGGAGCCTGCTGAAGCTGGCCATTAACTAACATGGGGCAACTTCCCTGCTTCCAAAACCTCACCATGTAAACCCACTACAACATACCCTAAAAAGATGACTCTGTAAGAACATGGTTGAAGCCAACACAGGCTACATCATCCATGCAAGAAAAGTCTGCCACTCAACAGCCTCATTGGACACTCAGGACAATTGTGGATGAGTATCTGTTCTGGAGATGCTAGTAAGTATAGGAAGAGCTATCCCTACAGTCTTGCCCCACACCCCTTAAAATGAGACCATTGTGGTAAAAGTAGTTACACAAAACCAGAAATTATTAGGATATGTGGAAAAGCTTTACAACCACATCAAGTGGCCAACATACTTGATACAGTGGCCAACAGAAAATTATTATACACTAAATGGCAAAACACAATATGGGAGAGCAGAACTATTATGGTGATGTTTAATCATCAATTATAAATTTGCCAACTTACTTAAGGCTGGATGTAATCACAGAATCACAGAATAGTCTAGGTTGGAAGAGACCTCCAAGATCACCGAGTCCAACCTCCGACCTAACGCTAACAAATCTTCCACTAAACCATATCCCTAAGCTCTACATCTAAACGTCTTTTAAAGACCTCCAGGGATGGTGACTCAACCACTTCCCTGGGCAGCCTATTCCAGGGACTAACAACCTGTTCAGTAAAGAAGTTCTTCCTAATATCCAGCCTAAACCTCCCCTGGTGCAACTTTAGCCCATTCCCCCTCGTCCTGTCACCAGGCACGTGGGAGAATAGACCAACCGCCACCTCGCTACAGCCTCCCTTCAGGTACCTGTAGAGTGCAATAAGGTCACCCCTGAGCCTCCTCTTCTCCAGGCTAAACAGTCCCAGCTCCCTCAGCCGCTCCTCATAAGACTTGTTCTCCAGACCTTTCAGACCCTTCACCAATGATTGATGGCCCATCACAATGTCTGTGGTAAGAGATATCTGTGCTGTTTGTATAATGCAAACAGAAGGATTCAGTACAGGTGGATTGCCAATGATCAGTTCCCAGAAGAAAATGAGAGCAAGGACAGATAGATCCTAATGTATAATAAAAAGCTAATCTTGCAGGAGAAAATACCAGGAGATTATGGATTGACAGTGTCAGCCTTGGGGATTGACAGCCTTGGGGAAATGGTTCACAGATTCAGGATACGTGCAAGGATACCTGCAAGGACATCTGTTTTGCAACAATGTCTGTTTATTGACTATTCAACATAAAGGACAAAGAAGCAAGCACTTCTTTACTGTATGGATGATGGAGCACTGGTTGCCCAGACAGCTCTGGTTTCCTTCTCTTCAAAATATCTTCAAAAGCTGCCTGGACATGGTCTTGGGCAATCTGGTCTGGGTGGCTCTGACTAAGCAGTGGTGTGTGTCACTACTGTCTAGACCTGGGAGTGGAGAACAGCAGCTTCCATTTAACGAGACCAAGAAAGAGAAATCTTCTGGTTCTTAAAGTTCCACAGATTTGTTTTCCCTTGACACAGAATCCTTCCTATTTACCCACCATGATTAAAAAAAAAAAAAAAAATGGATCAAAGGACTTCAGCATTCCATAAATGAGGTTATATGGTAATGCAATTGATGAAGTTAAAGGCATAATTTGTATTAAGACATATTTTTATATAAATTAAAGTTGCAGCCTGCCATTCAAACTGACTTCAATGGCTCTGTTTTGCTTTGAATCTGAGGCAATAACAGTTTTGAGCAGTCCCTCAGTGTGTCCAGGCACAGAGCTGTGAAGCTCTGTGCCTGGACAAAGACATTTATTCTTTGTCTCGTACTTCAGTGTGGCTCCTTGGAGGCTAACATGGCACAGCTATTTTGTGGGCCTGCTCATATTCCTCATTGTTCTGCACAGAACTCTGCTCTGAAACCTCAGAACTAGGAAAATTTGCAAAACGTAAATCTCATCAAAAGGCAAGGCAAGTAAGAAGTGACAATCACACAGTGGGTTTTTTGTTTGCTTGTCTGCTTATTGAAGATGTCTGTATTTTGAAATTGGCAGTGTCTACCCACTGAAAAGGGTTCTACTGCAATGTCTCTGGCTCTGCCTTGTACTGATCTTTGAAGTAATGCATCAGACTTTATGCCTTTCTCACCAAAACAGAGTTTTGCCATTTACTTTAATCATGGAATAGGATAAATCTTTATTAGCGTATATTTCCTTAAAGGACAGGAAGTATTTATTATCAGATCATCAGAGATGGGCTCCCTAGACATGTGATATGATATGCCCTACAACATTCATTTAGATAGTGTAAATTGTGTAAATGAACACAATTATCACCACAGCTAACTAATGATAACACTGTCAAAGGTTATGCTGTTGTATTAAATGTTTCTTTTGACTAATAACAGTTATTGTTCAATAATTTCACTTCACTGAAGTGAAAGGATTTCCTGATGTGATGTAATATTGGGCTTTTAACTGAGATTTGCTTTGCAAAACTGTCATGAAAATTTACAAGTAGAGGAAAAAAATAAAATAAAATAAACATTGAGTGCTCTTCACAATACTGACCATTGAAAATGATAACACTTAGATATTTTAATCAGCTGTCAAAGATGTCCCATTTAGCCTGAATGACTAGACTTTGAAAAGGCAGATTTAGACAATGCCTTTTTTTAAAGTCAAGGCAGGTTCCATCAAGAAAATTTCAGACACAGATTTGAAGTACTGCAGGCATAGACAGTCTTTGTTATTAATTTAAATTTGAGTATTTTTTGAACTAGACAAGACTGAAAGTAAACGCTATAAAATTAAGAAATAAATTAATATAAGCTATCAAGTGCATTGGAACTCAAGAATCCCTGTAGTGGGTTTACATGGCAAGGTTTTGGTAGCGGGGGCCTGCAGAAGTGCCTTCTGTGAGTAGAAACCGGAGGCTGACCTATGTTAGATAAGGGCCCGTTTCAGCAGGCTCCAAAGGGACCCGCTGCTGGCCAGAGCCAAACCAATAAGCAATGTTGTTTGCATCTCTGTGAGAGCAGATTGAAAACAAAAACAACAACTAAACAAACAAACAAACAAAAAACCCTGCTCTTCAATAGCAGCTGGGAGAGTGAGGGGTGAGAAACAGCCTTGCAGGCACCAAGGTCAGTGCAGAAGGAGGGCAGAAGGTGCTCCAGACACACAGCAGAAGTTCCCCTATGCCCTGTGAAGAGGCCTCTGGTGGAGCAGGCTGTCCCCCTGCAGCCCATGGGTCCCACATGGAACAGATCTACACACTGCAGCAGGAGCAGGTGGATGTGGCCTGGAGGAGGCTGCGGCCCATGGAGAGCCCCCGCAGGAGCAGGCCCTGGGTCAGAGCTGCAGCCCGTGGAGAGGAGCCCACGCAGGAGCAGGGGGCCTGGGGGGGAGCTGCAGCCCACATGTGGGCGACCCATGCTGGAGCAATTTATTCCTGATGGATGGACCCTGTGGTACGGAGCCATGTGGGAGCAGTTCTTGAAGAGCTGCTGGCTGTGGGCCGCCCCTGCAGGATCAGCTGGGGAAGCACGGCATTCTGTGGGAGGGATCCCACGTGGAGCAGGGGCAGAGAGTGACCGTGAAGGAGCAGTGGAGACTAAGTGCTGTAGACTGACCGCAGCCCCCATTCCCTGCTCAGCTCACAAGAGAGGAAGTGGAAGAGGGTGGACTGGGGGAAGGTGTTTTTCGTTTCTTTCCTATGTTTCTCACTTCTCTAACTTGCTAGTAATAGGCAATATATTTTACTAATATTCCTATTCTGAGTCTGGTTTGCCTGTCAATTGTTGAGCAATCTCTGTGTTATCTTGAACCTTGATCACTTTGCATCGTATTTCCTCGGCCTTTCCCTTTGAGGAGGGGGAGTGAGAGAGTGGTTGTGCTGGAGCTTGGCTGCCCACCCAAGTAAAACCACCACAATCCAAAATGAAATCAAATAGTATTTTGGTATCTAGGATTCTTAGGGACTCCTGCCACTACCGACTTCAATCGTTTGTGCCAAACATATCTGCTAGATAGAGTTGGGTGATCCTATTGCCTATAATTGTGTGCTTGGTTGTGCAATTTGGCTTTATGTGGTTTTGTGTTTGTGCAGACAGAGAAATGTAAGAATGAGGTTCTCTGAAGAAAAAGGACTCCAATTGAGGTTACAGTCATATGTCTGGGAAAAAATACATGACAATTACATCATTTGGATAATTTCAAAGATTCTTCATAAAGCTGGAGATGTAAAAGATCTCTTGATTTATCAAAATCCATATCTAGCCAAACAGAGCTGTTACCCTGAGGAGAGATCCATTGCCTGCTATGTACAAAATAAAAGCTCATTCATACAGTGCACACTGTTAGGCAATGAACATACATATATGCACGCCTGGCCACACAGATTAACGCAGACAGCTCTCATACAGACACAGGCAGCACCAATGGCCTCATCCTGTTACTCCTCTCTGGCTGGGCAGGATGGAGGTCCGTAAGTGCGGATACATGTACACATAGGTACTCACATACCTACATTGGCTCCTGGTGCTGTACCACGGACACAGGGGCTCTGACCCTCACCCATCATGGGGCTGGCACTTGGTGTCACTCACTCAGGTCATTCCAGTCACTGGCACTGAGGCACACACCCTTTCCCTTGGTCCAGTTCAGCTGCTGGTGCCCCGCATGATCACTTCTGTTTATCTGCTTGCCCTTCTATTTTCTGTGGTCTTTTGTGGAAGTGCAGACAGGTTTTTGCATCATATAGTGTGACATAGTCAAAACAATATATGATATTTAAAACATCTATTAAAAGTTAATATTATATTTAGAAACCAAACATTTCCTGAAATGCAACTTAGCAAAAGTCTGTTTGGTTCAATATCTTTCTATTAATGCTAGGCAAAATGCAACTTCAAAGGAAAGTCAGCCTGAAGAAGAAACTATATATATATATATATAAATATATATATATATAATTTAATATGAAAATTGCAAACTTAATCACACAAAAATCCTATAATTCTCTTAAGACATAAAATGCTCTATAACCGAGCCTACTGAATTCCAATACAGACAACATGTTTTAGTCAGTTTTCCACATTGAATATTTTTTGTGATACTTTATTACTAATACCATGCTGCCAACTTTTAAAAGCTGTTTTGACAGCAAGGTTCAAAGATGAGAGTTAGGGGAAAATTCTTTTCATATAATGGATGTTAGCTAAAGTGGCTGATGTTAATCCATCATCTGGCTGCAGATGTTGGGCTATAATACAGCCCACATACTACACCCCTTGAAAACACCTGCTCTGTAGGATAACTTGTCTGATATAGTCCAGACATATCATCCTGGAAGAAAACTGCTATGAAGAGCAAAATCCATGTAAGGAGCATCACAGAGACAAGGAATGATTTTTTAAAGGCATCCATAATTTTTAGGCATGATTTTTCACTCAAAATGAAAACTCTGAGGGCAGCACCATATGTCCAGCTAGCTGCAGACACAATATTACTTTTTCACACAATAAAACTAGTATCTCTTTGACAACCATTTTTTCACTATTAGCCATCAGGAAGTTATGTTACTGAATCTAGTAAATCTACTGAGGTTCTCCAGAGAGCTTTTCAGGGAAGACAGCAAAATATAATCTTCAACAGCCTTGTTCATCTAAGCTTCCTTCTGTTCTTGATATACTTTTCCTTTGAGGCCATCATTGGGTAGTACATCCCTGCTAACTGGAGCTGATCCTTTTGAATCTTATTTATTTTTATTGTCATCTTACAACTTTCTATCAATCTTACGAGGACATTTTGAAATCTTTTTTTTTTTTTTTTTTTTTTTTTTTTTCCTGAACTGTCTGTCGTAAGACCAACAAAATGATGGTGGGAACATTATTATGTCTCTTTTTTTAAAAGCTCAGTTTAGTTTCACTTTTGTTGTTGCTGTTGTTTGGTTGGTTGTATGCTTTTGCTTGTTTGTTTGTTTGTTTTTCCTTCACAGAACTTGATACTGAGGACAGCTAAACTTAGGTATATTTCTTTATCTGGAACTATTACTGAAAATGCTCTCAGAAGTGATAAATCTTTAACTGCAAAATATCCTACTGGAGAGGTTTCATCTCTGCATGAAATAGCATGGATGTTGTTAGCAGGAGAATCTCTATTTTCAGGTGCATCAACAGAGAAATCTGGCCAATCTTGTGCCTTCTCAGTCTTCTCTTTTCTGACAAAAGAGTTGTACACACACTTTCATCCAAGCATACATGAAGAAAAAGATGTATAAATTCATGAATTAATATGACAACATAGAGAGGTGGTTGTAGAAAAGGCATAAATAGGAGATACAGGAAGAATAACAGATGAGTTTCATCCATACTGGACAAGTTTGATTATACCATAGTTGCACATATTTATCCCAGAATTTAAAGTTCTTATTTTTATTTTTTAAATATATACATCCCAGATTGTACAAGATATTGAACTATTGCTGCTTTAAATGCTTGTTTCCAACTCTTTCTTTTCTAGAAATTGTTTTAAGGGACTGTAATCTGGTTCTCTGGTTGTGATGGCCCATGTTTTCACCTTCATTGCTGTTTGAGAGCTAGAGTATTGCTTTCTTCAACACTGCTGTCACTTAATTCACATGAAAACATATAAAGCTCCATCAAAGTTATTACACAGAAACAGTTGCCTGGACCAAGTGAACGGATTTAAGTAGTATTTCACCGAAATTTAGATAGGTGTGATATTTGTCTGGAAAGGTTATAAAGTACGTAAATGCAGCAGGATATAGTTGTATATTATGGTATTAGGACATATCCTCATACTGTAAACACTGTTCATATTAATGTTATGAACCAGCTACTATAAATTAATTTCTTTTATGTGCATTCAAAATGCAATCTATTTAATCAAAATCAACTGGTTAATGTATAATTCTGTAACAGTAAACAATTTAGAAGTAAAAAGCTTCAGAAAATATCCTCTAGTTTTACACATGTGAACGCATGAAAGTGAAAGTTGAAAATATATTCTGTTAATTATGTTAAGGCATATGCCTTTAGGATGCAAGCTGGCAAACCTTTTACCCTAGTCCTTTCTCTTTTTTCACTTGCATTTGACTTCATCTCAGTCCAGCAATGTCTCTCCAGGAAAGAAAGATTTTGTGCGCTGTGTGTGAGATTTGAAGATGTAAAAAGATTGCTTAAAATAGAGTAAAACTCACCTGTGCTACAAGTGAGAGCCAAACAATAAAGAATTGTCAAAAAAAAAAAAAAAAAAAAAGTGTAGTTTGTAATTCAGCAAGAAACCTGTATTACAGTAGTTCATGTCTTAGGGAAAAAAATCAAGTGAATAATCCAGAAACATTTTTCATGAAATTCCCATAACAGACAAATCTGAGCAATCATATTGCAGATAATTTCTCAAATTCCCAATACTTTTTTGAACTTGCTTGTTCAAAGCCTCTGCATATTCAGTGTTGTCTCACATCAAAGACTATTCTGGAAAAAAGTTGGCAGACCCCTCATTTGTTTGCTTTAGAAGTATGGATACCATTCATTAGAACAGCTTTTGAAATGAATTACTTGCTGCATCTGGGTGAATGGTACATTTGTATCTCATGTAAATTACTCATTCTTTGCTTTCATAATTTCACATTATTTTGGAGATGGCTGCAGTCCATGGCTTGAACCCCAAATACACTAATAGTGGTACACTTAATAAAATAAATATTGTATGCTGGAGTCCTAGTAATGGAAAACCCGACAGCTATCACTTCTTATCAATAAACTAGACAGAAAGTGCCTCCACATTGGAAGAGAATTTATCTGAGAAACTACATAGCACAAACAATCCTTAAATGAATATTTGGCAGCCTAGGATTAGTCAATAGCTAATGATCATTAGACTTACTCCAGACAACAATATCCAGGAATTTGTTAAGGAAAGTGTAAAGCAAAAACTTTACATTTTCAGAAGTTTAAAAACTGTATTGTCAGCTTTCCTATCCCCTCACCGTAAACAACTGGACAGTCCTGCACATGATGATCCTTTATGGCACTTCTATACTGAATTTGAATTAGCGCATCTGTCCAGACAGCGTCCTGATTTTTATTTTTTTTTTCCTAAAATATAACACTGGTGTAAATGGGGCTTGGTCCTTCCTGAATAACTCGTCACTGCAAAAAGGTGAATTTGGGGCTATATCTGTATCTCCCAATACAGGTTTATGGAGCCCGGTTTGTGCAATCCAGGATTGCTCCCTATGTGAGCCAATGCACAAGAAATGGAAGTGACCAAGAGAGTCATTTGAAAAACATAGTTCCAATGTAAAGAAAAATCCTAATGCAAACATAACTTTAATGCAGCAGAACATAAATCCCACCAGAAGAGCACTGTGAACTGTTTTACATCTTGGTCTGAATCAGTAACCTCCTTCAGACAGACAGTCCAAGCTACTAGTTCAAGAAGTAGGTGGTTTTTTTAATTATTATTTTATTTTGTTTTGTTTTATTTTATTTTATTTTATTTTATTTTATTTTATTTTATTTTTTTGCCAGGGAAATTTCACTTGCATAACTAATTAAACTTGCACTGGAACAAGGACTAGCTTTAAGATTACTCACTTCTTAGGTGAGGGTGGTAACCTAAATATTCATTATGCAGAAAATTCATTGTTAATATGAATCACACAGAAAGTAGGCCTTTTTATTTATTTATTTATTTATTTATTATGTCCTAATCAGGCTATTGAATTACTTTTAATAAATATTTAAGTATACTGCACAAGGTAATTTATCTCTAGCAGGATAGATTGTAATCAGAACACCTGAAGGAATGATGTTTAGGCTCCTTAGACTTAATCTACTTAATATTCTATACAGCACCAGAAGTAGGAGAGTATGGTATTCATAGATTCATTTCAGACTGTCAGTTAATAGCTCCACCACTTTACTGTCAGAATGGAGGTGGGTTCAAATTCCCTTAAGTGGAAAAAACATTTGAATCCAAGTCCGATATATACATACACCTTCTGAAGGGGGAGTGGCTTCCTCCTTCTATGTGGGTGTGAGCACCTAGTACTCCTTTCTGGCATGCTTCTTAGTGAAATAGAAATATTTTTTTCCTACAGTAACTTCAATGTTGAAGTAAAAAGAAAAAGCAAACAACAAAACCAAAATGAAGATTACATTGGTACCTCTACTGAGTCCTTATAAAATGATCTTTCTTCAGATTTTTTTTTTCTGATAATGATAATCAAGTTTAAGTCAAGGAAGGCATGAGGAGGAACTGCATGTTGCAGCATATCATTTTACTTTCTGCCCAGTGAGGTACTACTGCCCAATTAAGTCATTATGCCCATTAACATTATGAAAGGTATGTTAAGAAATTTTGTTCAGTTATTATTGTACTTGCACTGCCATTTTAATAAATAATCATTAAAATATGTTGCATTTATGTATCATTTTTATCTTAATATTTTAAATTCCACTATCTTTGCTGAAGCCTCAGAGCATTCTTGACTAAGAAGGTAAGTCTAATTTTGCATTTTTGCATAATAGGATGAATATTAACATCAAATACTAATACTCTGATATTGCAAAGCGTTCATACTTTCCCCTCTCTGTTCCCTTTTCTTTTCATAAGTATACAAAAAGTCATCTCACTGCTCTGTTTGAAATCTCTTCTTAACAGTTTGTTCTTCTGAAAAGCCTAAAAAAAGACATTGAAATGACTAAGAAGTAAGTGTGCTGTGATGTCTGTTTTTCATGGGACTCTCAGAATTATCCCTACAGTGGGTACTTTACACTGTATCAAATCTTCCTATCTAACACAGCATTTAAGGAAACTAATTTTGCCTAGAGGGTTTTCAGTGCATAAAACCTCTTCCAGCAAACTGCAGCCTTGAGAGACCAGTCCCACTGTGACCAGCAGGCAGGTAGGGAAGCTGTGGCCACGCTCCTCTTCTCTCATGAAGCCAGAGCTCCTCACTGTGTACTTGTACCTGGCCATGTCCTCTGCTGCATCCATGAGTGCCAGAAGTTGGAGGTCATTCAAACTACATATGGAATAAATACCTATCAAGAAGTCATGATGCTTCCCTGGCAACACAGGGGTCCTCATCCTCAACACTGTGGCAAAGAATTATAAGGGAGGGTTTAACAGAGGAGGTGGGGGTGGGGGGGTGGGGGGGACGGGTAAAAGCATCTTAGATTCTCCTACATTGCATTAATGTTTGCACTGGGTGTCTCCTCATGATAACACCCTCTCCCAAGAGTATAGTACTTTCCCATTCCTACTGCTCATTTGCTTCCTTAAACATGGGGAAGAAACATTTGTAATGTCTCATACAACTGCTAAAAGCAGCAGTCATCTTGTGAATGTTGAATCTTCTTCCCCAACATAATTCCCATTAGGGGCAGATAAGTCAGATTTGCAAGGTATTTTATAAAAAGTGAAGAAATCTTGCAAATATTGTATTCAGGAACATTTTAGCAATGCTATATATCACAGAATCACAGAATCATTTAAGTTGGAAGAGACCTCCAAGATCACCGAGTCCAGCCTCTGACCTAACGCTAACAAATCTTCCACTAAACCATATCCCTAAGCTCTACATCTAAACGTCTTTTAAAGACCTCCAGGGATGGTGACTCAACCACTTTCCTGGGCAGCCTATTCCAGTGACTAACAACCCGTTCAGTAAAGAAGTTCTTCCTAATATCTAACCTAAACCTTCCCAGGCGCAACTTTAGCCCATTCCCCCTCGTCCTGTCACCAGGCACGTGGGAGAATAGACCAACTGCCACCTCGCTACAGCCTCTCTTCAGGTACCTGTAGAGTGCAATAAAGTTGCCCCTGAGCCTTCTCCAGGCTAAACTGTCCCAACTCCCTCAGCCTTCTATCACTTGGCAGCATGTGAGAAAAACAGGCTCCTTGAGAACTTAGGCTTCTCAATAGTAAAAAGTTATCTGATGGGTAACTGTCAAACTGTAAATGGAAATAATGTTATTAGCTTTGTTCAGCTACTCTCTTCCACAGAGGTCTGTACATCAAAGTGGTTTTGGTAATGTTATTGTGTAAACAACAAAAAGTGTATTGACTTTCATCAATATTAACAAGTATTGTCAGAAATTACATTTAAGAGAATGGAACTTTGATGGAGACTGCCATCTATGACAAAAGTTTAGTACCATCTACTTTTCCACTTGCATGTTTTTTGTTGATCTTTTTTTTTGGGGGGGGGATGTTTAGTTCTGGATTTTTTTTTTTTTTTTTTTATCTGGTAGGATATAATTTAAGCAATAATTATTTATATAGGGGCGATTGGAACCAGGGAAAATCTTCAGACAATGTCATGTGCTTAACAACAAAATCTGTTGAATTAAAGCAGAAAAATGTGCATAATCCTTCTAATGAACACAACGTCATTCTCCCGTCCAAAATCTTACTGCTATAATCATTACCAAAAGGGAAACATCAGAATACTAGAAATTCTGTCACTAATATTAGACTATCTAGTACACCTAATGAAGCAGAAGAAATAGTGCAAATCTGATTGGGACCTCTGCAGAAGAGCAGAGAAGAAACATTTCCCAGAACTGGCCCACAAAGGGTGTTTAAAATGAGAAGACAAGAAAACAAGTTATATGTTTATGGTAGTGTAACTGCACTGATAAAAGTTTGAATATTTCTGTATCTTCATTTCCAAATTTTCACTGGTGTAGAATTACAGCCTAATGGTTTAATAAGACACCAATATATTAATTTTTCTTGTAATGAAATAGGTCTGATGAAGGAAATTAGCACTCTTCTATACATAAGAGAGAAAGAGCTGCAGAGTGCAAGTTATAAGCAAGCTCTAGAAGGCTTTACAATGACAGAGTGTAAGTTTTATTTATTAATTGTTCTCATGTAAATTATCGTCTTGTCTCAGCTTAATTTTGATTACAGTTGAATAATAAAATTACAAGCAAGAGATCATTAAAGCTAAAATCTGAAACTAATATGTTTGGCTTCAACAAATCTTTAACAAAAGAAGCAGCAAAGCCTCATTAATCAAATATTTGCATATTCTTTATGCTAAAACAATAGGGGGGTATAAGCATCAATTCAAACTTCTTGCATTAATTTAGTATTTATTAGCCTTTTGCTAAAATCAAGCATGGAATGCAAAATATCTCTCAGGGAGAAAACTGTGGGTCAGAATTTACCAACACTATGTAATTCTGTCTTGTTTCAGATTTGTGGACTTACCTGTGAGGAAAATAAATAAATAAATAAAAATTTGTAGGCAATTTCAGTCTTAAAATTTAAGTTTAATTTTTATTTTAAGCGAGTCCTACTAGAGAGAGAAAAATGTCTTTCCATCAGTTGATAAGGTTCATTTTAGTTAAGAACACCTAGGTAATTTTCCATTTACTTTAGCATTAGAAACTGAAACCAGAGGAAATTTTCATTTGCAAAGTCATGAAAGTATTTATAACATCACTTTTCAACATTTTAAATTTGAAATAAAATTTAAAGAAAAATCTCTTGGCAGAAACTGCTAACACTTTCTACAATTCTAATCTGTAACTTTCATGAAAAAAAAAAGAAAAAAGAAAAAAGAAAAAAAAAAGTTTGTATTATCTGTAAACTTCTCTTGACAGTATATTAGTAACTGTGGAAGAACCAGCAGTAACAGTCACAACACAGTTGCTATTTCATTTAAACATACTCCTTGGAAAAAAAAAAAAATGTTTCTACAGCTCTAGTAGTAGTTTGTTCCATCCAGTTTTAGCTAAGCAACAAGCATTTTGTCAAGATTCTGCTGTCACCATTAATGTCCCCAAACATATGGATTTCCAAAGCTATAATTACAATTTAGCAGTGGTAAAACAAGATGGCAACTATCGTGGGACACACCCTTACAGATCTTCATGCTACAAATTAAGCCAGTGGTAATTGCATTAACATTGCCAGAGGCAGCCAATCCTTTTTCTTACATAAAATCAAATGTTGAACTATGTAGTCTTAGGGTAACAATTTTAACAGTTATTTGCATAATGTATAATGAATTATATCAAGTTTTCATAGCACTCCTATCAAGTTTTCATAGCACTCCTACTAAGGCATTGTAGAAATAATAAAATAAAAATAAAAATTAAGCATCATTTAAACACAGCAATCCTAATGTCTGTGAGTTTTTTTTTTTTGTCTTTTTTTTGTTGTTGTTGTTCTTTTTTTAAAAAAAAAAATTACCAAACATGGGTTGGTCCTGTTCTACGTTCAAAGCAGGGACCTGTGAGATGTACAGCACCTGCTGTGTTTGCAAGAAGTTATCCCAAGTAGGCCCATTGATATTTCTTACCAGCAGGCCTATCCTAACACTTAATATGGTGATATTGTAAAACACCTGATCTGTGATTATGATTATTCCTTCCATATGACAAATCTGTTGCCTACAATCATAGTTATGTTACTGTTGTAGTCAGATTTGCTAGACAATAGGAGATGAACTACTCCATTCTGAAAAACAGTAGTTAAACTTCATCCAGATATCTGTTCAGTGGAATTGAGAGGAGCTGAGCATATTTATATGTAGTTCACATATATTTTCATTACAATATTTTTATTTTAAAAGGACATTATCATAGCTGAAGGTTTTCAAGAACTTAAATTGAAGCATATAATAAAATTCCAGTGACTTCAAAACATGCAACAGCAACAACAAAAAAAACAATATCATGTTTAACTTCTAATACACTTTCTAAAGAAGAAATAGTCATGTAAGTTTCCATATTGATGATAAAATTTTTGATCACTTGACAAAGACAAAAGAAAAAAAAGTATATTTGTTTTTCATTTGTTTCTATCAAGAATGTGATATCTACTTCAAGTAGTTTAGCTTTATAATTTCACAAAAAAGTATTCTGCAGTTCTGCCTCTTCGAATATAATTTTAAAATGAATTAAAAAAAAAAATGTGTCAAAGATTTATGTATAAGTTTTGCCATAACATCAAATAATATGCTAACTTTATGGATGCTAAAGTGTTTGTACCTTATGTCTGTTTCTAAAGTCCTAGTGAATGTTTTGCACTTATTTATCACATTTATGTTACATAGAAAAATATTACCTTTCATTTTTTCCAAACTCCTATGAAAATATTATCTGATAACAGATTTTCATTATTTTTATTATATATTTTGATCTGTACTCTTGTTCTACCTTCAATGTGAAAAATGTTTTTATATTCTCTCCCAGTATGCCATGTTTTGCTACTGTTTACTAAGGTTTGTTATTTAGAATATAATAGCATAATATGGGAAATGGGGAAACCATACCTTCCATTGACTTAAGCAGATGTTTAAGAACAGTGTACTTCTCTAACTCTCCCCTCTCACACTTTTTTTTCTTCTTCTCTCCTTTTTCACCGGGAAAGGCAAAAAATAAAGGGAAAAAACTTAACATTTATGTTAAGCCTTTTAGGCCAAAAAGCAAAGTTAAAATTACATTAAAATAAAGTTGATATTTGAAATTGAAAAGTGTGGTTTTTGTTTCTTTTTCAAAATGTAATTTCTGTTTGAAAGGTGAATACATCAAATTATATTAAGTATTATATCCAGAGAATAAAACCATGTATGGGAGAAAACTGTCCCTATGGCAGAGAGTTAAGTAGAGCATTTTACAAGCATTAATATAGAACATTGTCCAATTCTCTGTTATCGTTCCAATAAAGGGCAAATCTCATATCAGGCTGGAGTATGAATTGGATTAAACATGTATTATCATTAACAATTATGATTCTATCATGATGAACTCAATTTGGCCTCCGTTATTGCTGAATGCATCAAGTGGTACCTTGCAGCTATCTTAAAAATCAGGGAGACAGAGGAGAGCAAAAGGAAAAGCAGTAGGAGAGAGCTGCCCAAATAAGCAACCACCACCTCTGTATGTTTCTTCACACCTCTGTGCAACTTCCTTGATACTCTTATTACTTGCATAAGTAAAAAGTGCTTCCAAAGAGATGGGAAAGATTTAGGAAAAGGAAACTGCTAATGGAAGAAGTGGAGTAACTGAGACATCAGTATCACTTAACACATTCACAGCTGTGGGAGAGTTCTGTAGTACTCCTATACTCTGTCATATGTACTACAATTCAGGGAGATAATCATCTTACATTATTTAGCTAAAAGTTAGGTCTCAAGAGGGATACCTTCTGTTAATGAAGATAAATAGTGTCAGTGGAAAATGCAAACATTCCAAAAACAACTATCTAAGATGGGTGCTATGAAAGACTCTGGTAGAGACCATCAGCATTGCTTACAGAAGAATTTAGTACCTATTTTATAACAGATGTTTAACATTTCAGAGACCAAAGACAAGTGAGACATATTCTACTCATACGATATTTACTGCAACATTATTCATGGTTAAAATGCTTAAAAAAAAATAAAGTTGATTGTTATAAAGTCTAGATGTATATATGACTCAGATCAACAAAAGACTGACTTCTGTGTGCCTGTTGACACCTGTGATATTCAGCATATTCATATATAATGAAAAAAAAAATTGCTGCATCAGGAACTTGACATTGTTTTCTCTTTCTTTTAAGTCAGAAAATGAAAAAAAAAAAAAAAAGTATATAGTTCTGAAAAAGTCATTGTTCTTAGGAACATTAAGAGAAATGTAGGAAGAGACGTGAGATGTGTTTTCAATGTATCTAGGCCATATTATAAGATCAATTGCAATTGCAGACTAGACTATAATTGCAATTGCAATTGCAGACTAGGAGCTACACTTTAAACCTATTTTGAACGTCCACATTTTAGACCTATAACAAAAGTGTGGAGCTACTTACACACACACACACACACACACACACACAAAAAAAAAAAAAAAAAAAAAAAAAAAAAAAAAAAAACACTTGCATATATTTTCTATGTTTTGGATTAAAAGAATACTGTTTCCTAAGCCCATCTCACCGCTGCTCAGTGTGTAGGTACCACACTGTGATCTAAGTGTTTATTTAAACAGCTACAACTGAGGCTTAATTCACCACAGACACAGCTGCTAAAAACAAACATTTAGATGTGAAAACAGCTCAGTGGACTGCACTGTGCTAGTGCAATGAACTATGAATGAGGAGGTAGCTGCAGAATACCTGTGTCTCTTTAAATTGCAGCCATTAGTAAGTGTTGTTGTGAAAACATTGGCTGAACTTTTATTTTTTTTAAAAAAAAAAAAATAACTCATGCTCCTGCTCTGGTCTGGTAGTGACCACTGAAGTTTTACTTTCCCTTACACATTACAGGAAAAATGCTGAGGAACACCAAATCTTTACTTGGGATTTAGCTGAAGTACTAACTGCTCAAAAGAGAATGGTTGAAAATAGGTAATAATTGCTATTCATACATCTATTGCATCTATTGCTGCATTTCTGAGCTTAGTGCTCAGCTTTCTTAGCTCAGGAGCTCTTGGCTCTGTTTATTATTTAACTGGCCACATCTAGAGTAAATTAGACACATAGTTGAGACTTCTATCCTTCTTATGCTTAGATTTCAGTGGAATTACTCTGTGTTGCCAGTCTAGATAGATGAATGCTGCAGATTTACCACTTGCAAATGCTCATAGCTCATTCTAAGGTTAGTGTTTATTTTGAATCATTACTATTACTTTGTACTGCGATTTTTTTTTCAAGTCCTAACTATAAATTGTTATTAGATATTAGAGTTTTATGGCACACTGACATCAATGAGCTCATTTTGACAGAAGAGAATAAACATAAAATTGCAAACAGGTATATTTTACTGTATTTTTATCTCCCTGAGGAAAAAAAAAAATAATATATATATATATATATAGCTTAATTATCTTATAAACACATACCTAAAATATATAAATATATATATAATAAAAATAAAAATCTGGAGCCTATAAATTATGTGTGTGACAAAACAATATCCTAGGGACGTTGATGATTATCTTGGAGATAAAAACTACATATTTTTATGGGATTTTAAAAACCTAAGAATTTTCTAGTTAAAGGTTGTGATTAAATTTATATGCTGATGAAAATCCTGGCAGTTTGTGGAAAAATCTTTTAGTTATGAAGAGGAAAAAATTGCTGATGTGAGAAAGGAAAATAATAGCATATTCTTTTAAAGTTGAACATATAAGTTAGTACTGAAAGATTAAAATATTGAAAATGAAATAATCTGAACCAAAATTCAGGAGATATTTTTGCTCAGAAAAGTAGCTACAGACCTCATTTTGTAAAAAGATATTGGATGAAAATATCTTTGATATTTAAACATATAATTTGTCTATAAATTTGTATCTACTATTCAGTGACAAAGTCATCTAGTGTCCAGAGAAGAACAATAGACTATTTCTTAGAGCAACTAAGCCTGAAATAAGTTTTCTCTATAGTTTCATCCGAGATGAAGTAAAGTTTATGAAGACCTCAATACGAAACGTTAAAGTTTCCTGTGCTACTTTTTTTTTCCTACACATGTGCAAGGTGCTTATTTAAAGATAATTCAGCAAAGACTGAAAGAAAATGTATAGTAATTAAAGCAACTACTACAGCAGACTTTTTTTTTTGTTTAACAAAAGAAAAAAGGAAAAAAAAAAAAAAAACCTCCTTCAAAAAGCCAGTCGTTTTTTTTTCTAAGAAAAAGTACCCTGTGGTTTCAGTAAACAGCAATAAACAGCAAAATAAAGAAATAAAGTAAGCTCTTAAACATACAAAGACATCCTTTAAAATATTGAAGTCATATCACATTGAAAAAAATACAAAAAGGATGCAAACACTCATGAGTTAAATATAAAAACACAATACAATGGGTCAAAACAGGTTTTGTTAAAAAGATTTACAGAAAGCATAAAAACTGATATTAAACCATTTTCAAACAGATCAGAAAGGGGAAGTTTTCCAGACAATATGTAGGCCAACAGCTGATCAGAGTATAAAGGGATGGTAAAGAAGATAAGAATTTAGCAGAAAAGCTAAATAACTTTTTTGCATCTACATTCACAATAGAGGAGATAACCTGGCCAGAAGCCTTGTTTGTGAGAAACTTACTGGAGGATCTGTCTCAAACTTTATCTAGGTGTGCCAGGAGATGTTTACATCAAACATTAGGATGAATTTCTTCATGGAGAGGGTGGTTAAGGAGTGGAATGGGCTGTTAGGGGCAGTGGTGGAGTCCCTGTTCCCAGAGGTATTTAAGAAATGGCACTAAGAAATGTGGTTCAGTGATGGGACTCGGTATTTGAGGTTGATGGTTGGAGTTGATGATCTTGAAGTTCTTTTCCAATACAGTTGATTCTAAGGTTCTAAACTGAAGTGTCATTAGGAAAGATTCTAGAATAAACTAGAGAAATGAATGATGAAGACTTGACAGACCCAGATGTCATTCCTCGAAGTATAAAATAGGTGACCTATTTAGCAGTGATGTGTCTGCTGTCTGTTAAAATTGGTTTAGCAGAGGGGGAATGGAGGGTGAAAATAAAAATAAAAATTAAGAAATCCTCCGAACCTGAAAAGTAAGAAATCTGATTTCTATGCTGAAACAAAAGAAAATGAAGAAAAAACAAAACCGGTAGAAAGTTTAATACAGAACAGACAGTGCACAGATACATATACGTAATCACAGCAACATGTGACATGTTGGGAAAGAAAGAACCACTGGCTTTTGAAGAAATGAGCTATGCTTCAGAAATTTGCTAGCATTCTTTATAGGAGACTTTGTGAGCAAGAACAAGACAGGCTATTCCAGTCTCCAAAAAACGTTTGATAAACCTTTTAACAAAAACTCTCAAGAAAACTGTGCTGGCATTGAATAAAAGGTAAGTTCATATATATATATATATATATATATATAAAGTTTAAAAGAGTAAAATTAAAAAGAATAACTGTTTGGTAAGAATAGATGACTAAAGCCACTATTAGAATCCTATAGGAATTAAAACTAGAATTTGCTATTCAAGCTATTCATCAATGATTGATAAAATGATGTGAATGAGAACACAAGGGTTGCTAAATTATTTGGGGTAGTGAAGCTGAATATCAAACAACAAAATGTCACAAATGAATCATGATACTATGTGGCTAAGATAGAAAACGGCAGCTGAAATTCAAAGTTTATTAAAATAAAATGGTTTGTACGGGGGAAACACTTCTTAATTTCAAATACACAATGATAGGATAGTGAAAGAAGTTTCACAAGTGAAATCAATAATTTTTATACAGACATCAGCTCGGTACTCAGTAGTTATAAAAAAAAAAAAAAAAAAAAAAAAAAAACAAGTAAAAAATTAAAAAAAAATTGGAAATAAATACCTGGAAGAACAGGAATCATCATTACACCATTATACAATCCACAGCATGATGATATCTTGATAATTGTTCTGGCCAGACCATTTCAAAAAGGATATGGTTGAACTGCAGAAGATGAAGAAAAGAGTGAATTAACTTCTATATGAGGGACAAGTAAGTAAATGAGGAATTTTAGCCTGAAAAGAGGCATTAAAGAGGTCTTTAAGATTGTGTAACAACTTGGATAAAGTTAATAGAAATTAAATATTCCTTAACCTCTATGTTATGAGAATATTTTATTATACCCTACAGTTAATAAAAAAATAATGAAATTATGAAGTAACAGGTTTAAAACTAGCAAAAGGTGATTACATTATGTCCTTTCTTATATTCTCCTTAGACATCTGTATGGGTCCCAGTTCTGACTGGTTTCTTATTTAATGTAGCAGAGTTGTTTCTACTTTGTTGCATCCTTACATCATTTGACAATCAGAAACTTTCTTTCTTACTTATTACATGAAGGTAATAAAATATTAAAGGGTTAAAAAAAAAAAGAGAAAAGAAAAAAAGTTGAGTAGTGCAAAAAATTATACACCATTACATCGATTTATAAATACTTTCAAAATTGACCACTTTGACAATTCATTCTGAGTTAGCTTCTAGTTTCTAAGAGCTGAAAACAAACAATGCAATCCCTTCAATATTTCAAAGCGGTCCTTCTCAAGTAGGATACTTTTAAAAACATATTTCATCCCATATCTATTTTTCCCCTCTGTAGATTTCTTTTCATGTTCAGGAGCTTCATGGGCAATGTTCAAATAGTTATTGAAGTTCTTTTGATTTTGCTGCTCCTTTCTTTTTTATTTATTTTATTTTATTTCATTTTATTTTTGCCATTCCCAATATCACCTTTACAATTGCCAAATAATTTTTCAATCAATATTTAAGTATAGATTCCACACAGCTCTAGGAAAAAATGTTCTTTTTTAGCAGGTAAAAAAAATACAATATTTCTCGACATGCATTGAATTTATAACATCCTTTTTCATATTATTTATAACATAATAAAAGCCTGATTTTTAAGCTTGTGGGTTGTTTTTTTAATAACACATTTTTGTATCGTGAAAGTAATCAAGGTCTTGTGAGTGTCTGAACTGGGTCTCCTGAAGCTCAAGTCATATCAATATCTCTGTCTGCATCTGATTCACGAAAATGCAGCTTCAGTTCATAGCTCATTCCTCTTACACCGTCTGCATCAGATTTTACTTGTACCTGGATATGACATTGGCTGAACTAACATCCTCTCTTCAGCTTACTTCTTGTTACTTAATGTCAAATACTATTATTGCAAAAGTAACAGCTGGAAACTGGGGGAAGGGATGAAGTGGTTTCCAAATGAAGATTTCAGATCAGAACAGAGAAAACAAAGTTTTCATATTCAGGATGTTTTGACGTAAAAGCCAGGCATTACGGGCAATTAACTCAGGGCAAGAGTTAATTAATTTAATTCTCCATTTCATGAGGTTCATGTGTTTGAAATTTCCTAAGCATTCTGAGACATGCTGGTAGACAAATAAAACTCGTACTAACTAACATGACAGATTCTACCCTTCCTTTGGCACTTTTGAGCTCTTATCTGGAATTTATTGCACTGGAATGAAGGAGTTCTATTTTTAAGATGTGTTATGCTGACACAATCATTAGTAATAGCACTATATTCTCAAGTGTCCAGGCATGAATGGATAGAAATTGTCCATTTCTTTTCTATTCAACTTCCACATATAGCAGGATAATGTCATTTATTTACTGTGTATAGCCACATGCCTTTTAACTAGTTTTCAATGAAAGATTATAAGCTCTCTGCCGCTCTCTGCCATTATAATATGGAAGTGGCCTGACTTAGTTCATGTTTGCAAGGAGCTTTGAAAATAAAGAATGATTTAGATATTCTACTTTGATCAATAATATCTGTATTTGACTAGAATCTTCAAATCTAATCCACTGGGGGACTCCAGCATAGGCATGAATATCGATCAGGCACTGAGGAAATCTGCATAGGCAAAAATGGCACCTTCATTAGATGAGTACTCTGGCAGGATTTCAGTACCTGGTTTAGTGACTAAACTTTATGATGATCACTTCACCTAATTTAAGTATTACTTTGCCTAAGGGCGAGCCCTGTAATCCTTTCCTCCTAACATAAGAAACTAAATTTTGTCCCTGGGGCAACAGAAAGGACCTTAAAGATCCAGTCTTCTCCAAAGTACAAGTCCTTAACTGGAAAATTAAAGGCTATATGGATGAGTGGATTCCACTGCAAGTGAGCTAGTCTGAAGACAGTCATAAAATAATGCTGTAATATATATATATATTAATTACATCAATTAAATTACTATTGGCTCATAAGAAAGTGTCACTAATTCCTTCCTTGGCATGTTTAGGAGACAGTCTAGCTTACAGTCTGACTCCTCCTTACTCTTAAGGCTGATCAGGCTTTTTCAGAGACCTTAATTTTAGTTACAGGCTATACACTTAAACCTGCATTAGTAGGAAGCTCAAGACCTGCAATAGGCACTTCTGAACAAGCATGTGTAACTAAGTTTAGTTTCATACAATGCTGTCAGCTAATTAAGGAATAACCTAATTATTTTTGTATTAAAATGGTGATAATGAAATAGGTAGACTGGATTGCCATGTAGTTATCAGATGCCTAAATTACAATTTAGGGGAATTTGGGGTAGATTACATTCTTCTTTCATTTGTGTGTGAACCATTAATCAAGTGAGCAGATTTGTGTATTTCTCAGATGGAATTAGGTGCTTTAACTTAATTTGAAGCACCCGAGACTAATTTCATGCTTATCAGCATGATGTGGTCAGAAGAGCATTAAAAATGTTTAGGGGACCTGGTTTAGGGGACACTCAGTCTGTTGTACTGAAACCCCGGTATTCTGTTTTGTTCAAGCAGTTGCACTCTGAAAAATACTGGGAGCAACATATAAAGTAACCAGGGCAAGAATAATCAGTGAGACAAGCATAGAAATGTGAGCAAGAAGGTGTTTGGTGGATAGAAAGAGCACTGCATGTTATAAAGCTGAACATTAGCATTTCAATTTTTGCCTTGTTGTGAAACATTTTGCACTATTGCAAAGAAGACACACACCATGTGTGATTATATAAAAAGAACTGCAGCTTGTCAGACCTGCAAAGTCTGCTCAACCAAAAATGGAAAAGCTCTAGCTGGCATAGTGCTTCCAGTTTTGCAAAAGGCATTTCAGGAATGTGTTGGACCTTCTGAAAAGAGTCTTGAGTAGAGTAATGAATATCACCAGCAGTCCAGAAAATAAAATCGATAAGGAAATATTGAACAAATTTTGTTATTTAACCCAGAGAAGAAAAGCTTTTGGGCGATAATAGTCCTCAAGGTTAGGATATCAAGGAAGAAAGTATTCTGTTTTGTTCATTGATTATGAATGACAGAAAGAGCAGGGGTCTTAATTTGCAGCAAGAGAGATTAAATTGTAGGAGAAACTTTTAACAATATTGAACCACAAGAACAGTGAGGAAAGTGAAATGTTTCCAATACTGGAAGTCTTCAAGTAGAGATTAGAGAAATATCTGTTAAGAATTATAAATATTATATATATATATATATATAACATATAATTATATAGAGAAAATCATTCCTAGAGTAAAAGTTCAGTTAGAATAGCATTTGAGGCCATTACTCCCATTATCCCTAAACAAATTGAATTTGATTATCTAATTTTTTATTTTTATTTATTTCCAGTAAATTTATAGACGCTCTATTGCTCTTAACTATATTGAATAGCTGGTTTTGATGGTTTGATTCACAGATTTTTAAAAGACTTTAGAAAGTCTAACAGAAAATAAATTGTTATTAACTGTGTGTGTGTGTCAGTCTGTAAAAAAAAAAAAAAAAAAAGAATTATATGAGGAGATACTGTGTGGATAGTAAATAAAGCTGAGTTATACAGTTAATAAAGAAGTATGCTGGCAGCCTAACTACCTCTATCAAACAAAACACTGTCTTTTGTCAACAGAGCACCCAACACAGGCCATTGCAGTTTTCATATTTTTCCAATACTTTATTCACCAGGTTTCCCCTTATCTATTTTGTTTACAGTTCATCTTTTCAATGTATTTGGAGACCAAATTCAATGTTTTTGAAGACCAAACCAAGGTAGAAAATATCTGTGCAGGATGGTTACTTCACCTGAACTTTTTAAGTAACCACAGCCAAGAATGTGATAGAGAAAAAACATTGCTTTAGGTTAAAACATTCAGACAGAATCTTCTTCTAGAAGCCATAGTTTGAAACTGGACTTTGGCAGCAGGAAATTGGGAAAAGTTTTTCTTCAGCAAGATTTATTATTATTATTAATATTTTGCCTGTTCTTCTAATATCCAGCAAGGTCTGATCTGGCTGTAAGTCTCTGAATAAGAATGTTGCACATATGCTCAGATTTGCTAAAAAATTGGTAGCTAAATTCTCCATATAGTCCTGTGCCTTGGCCTTCCTCTTACATCTCCAAGGACATTTTTGAAATTGTCACTCTGGGCTGCTATATATTATGTATAGGTAGGTACCTAAAATGAGCGGATACTGAATGTTCTCAGTGATTCCTCCAGGATTTGTGAAAGAAGAATCTGTCTGACAAAATTCAGATAGACTAATATAAATTCAGACAGCCTCATTAAAGTGTATGTGTTGAAGGAAGTGTTCTGGTTCCAGGAAACTTGGAATAGGAATATAGGAACTGATGGTTAATTTGGGGCAGAGAAACATGAATGGAATTGGTATTTGTTAACAGTCTTGAAAGATGACTAGGAATTGAGATTTGAGGAGAGAAACTGGAGACCTGAGATTCAGTGGAATTACTCGTCGTTTGTTGCTGCATTTTAGTCCTTCCTGCTGGTTTTACAGTGGGTACTTGTAGATACTCTTCAGGTTATTTCACCATCTGTCTGAAATGTCCTTGGAGGAATCATACAAAAGACAACTTTGTAAATATCTCTTCTTGCCTCAGAAATTACTCCCTTTCTGATGGGACCCAGCAAAAACCCCTCTGTATATTTAGTCATTTCATCTCTGCCTGAGAAGCAGAGCATGCTGGTGGCTGTCAAAGTGGATATAGAAAAGAAGCCCAAAAAGTCATCTTATGTTTTTGGTAAGAAATTTTGACTTTAAAATAGCTTTGTTTTTATCATTTCAGAGAATGAGCTATTCTCAAAACTCAACATACATGAGCTTTAAAATAAACTGAAGGAGAAGAGCAGATCTAAACTAAGACACAACCATTTTGATCTCTGCTTGTTTGTTTTGTTTTGTTTTCTCTAAGTCTTCTGTACTTGTCTGAATTTTCCTTTTTTTTTTTTTTTTTTGTTAACATTACACTATTATTTATATATATTTAAAGCAGTACAACATAAAGTACAGAGTAAATATTCTCTCTATTCTGTATTAAGTGGCCAGAGTTTTTTCCATTTAATCTGTCTTTTACAACTATACCAATGTCTGTGCAGCATATGCACCCTTACTCCAGCAATCTCTAAAGGTGTGTGTGTGTGTGTATTTGAGATATGCTAGGAACAAAACTCTATATCACAAACAAGTTTTTTTACTTCAAATAGTTTTACAGTTTAAAAGTGAGCTTTGGTAAAAAGACATAGAATTTACAGCTCTATTAGAGAATACTTATAATACTTTTATTTATTTATTTATTTATTTATTTATTTATTTTCCCAATGAATGCAAGGGAAACAGGAAATTGGAATTTTAATGATTTGCAGCACCTACATGTTGTGTATACAATAGTGCTGTCACTCCTTAACCTTGTAGAATCTGATTTTGTAGATTTTGTAGGTATCAGAATATTAGATAAAATATATTTTGAACTGTAAAGATAAGCTTATATTACTTTAGAGAAAAGTCTGCAAATATTATGAAGAAAACTCTTACCATGAAAACTCTTACTCATCCCAAGCCAAATCCAAACCAAAACCATAAAACCACAAAATACTCCCTATTCTAAGAAGACCCTCAGGTTTTTAATCCAATGCCAGGATTCTGTCTCATTATTTTAGTTATCAATGCTGAAAACAACAGAATTTCATCTCATAATAATAATAATAATAAATATTTCCAGAATAATTTAATAGCTGTGTAATGGGATCATATTAATACTGCTTTTCTGGTCTGCAAAGTTAAAGCCTGGACACTTAGATAATGCAGTCTAATGTCTTGTATTCCATCTGGAAAGCTCTCAGTTCTGTTCCCTGTTATAGGTAAAGTGACCTTCCTTCACAACTTTCTTTCACAACGGTTTTTATCCCCTGTCATTATAGGAGAAGGGGTAATCTTTGCTCTTGTTTATGGAAGTCTTTTTTTTTTTTTTTTTTCCTGGTATTTATTTGATAAAACATTAGTATTTGATAAAACATTAGTATTTGATAAAACATTAGGAAAGTTCCTGCTTCGTAATATGAAAGCAACGTTAACTTTAATCTGAAGGATTACTAGCAGTTCTCCTATTGGCCTTACAATTAATAAAATACATTAGCAGAATAAAGACAAAGCCTGTAGAAAAAAAAAAAAAAAAAACTGTAGACAAAATAACATTTTAAAAGGTGTTAAAGGAAAGTATAATTCATCTTCATTCTTCTAATTTCCATAGTAAAAATTCCACTGACTTCCACCCACAAAATAACTCCTCTAACTTTGGCATGAACATAATAGCATATCCTTTGGAGCAAAATCATAAGGTTATAAGCCTTCATTTAAGGTAATATAATTTCTAGTACAACTGCTTTTAGAAAGGTGTTGAAATGCACTAAGGAGGGGATTAACCACTGAAGTTTGAATGGTTTAAAAAAAAAAAGTAACCACTTGAACTAATATAGTAATCTGTTCTTTCTGTTTAAAATAAATGAATAAGTGTTTTTAGGATCGAATTTTAAATTCACAATTAAAATCATTACTTGTGTAATCACACACAAAGGAATAACTAGGCCTGTTCTTACCTCATTTTATGCCCCAACTGAAATTTTAATGGTTTTTTTCAAGCAAACAAAAATGATCCACAGTTGCTTCATGGAAGGTGATTGATGATTTGGTCCTAACAGAGAGATGCATCAAAATAGATTTAGAACCTCATAATATGATGGTTACATGCCTGTGACACAAAACAGTGATCCTGACCCATGGCTGTGTCTCTCTCACCAAGATAAGCAGGTGCCATGAGTAAAAACATGCAAGTATTACTGTAGGTAGGTATATATTTTTCTGTGTGCAGTCCCAAATTAAACTTGAGTTTATCTTCCTTGCAAAATGCTTGTAATCAGACCGAAGAAGTGCCATCGATTTACATGCATTTTTGTAAAAGGATACCACCTTTCTTTGGGCCAGCAGATGCATGCCAAGTTAGATCAGTATAGCTCTGCTTGTGTTAACTAGAAAATCAGCATAAATAGAAAACTGCATTGTTTTCCTTTGATTGACTATGGAAGCATAGTATGACAAATCAGCATTTCTGATGGAAATTATTAGATAAATAGCTAAAATGAAAAGGACCTTCAGTTTTTCCCACAAGTTTCACTGTGCAAACAGCTTTATTTTCTGAGGACAGCAATGTTTTATAGGTTTTGTCACATGATACTACGGCATAGGGACTAAGTCCAATCTTTCTGCATATTTATCAAACATTAAAGGTTACTGTGTTCTGCTTGTGCAGTTTTAGAGTGAACTTGTGTAAGCTGCAGTGACTTTCAGAATTACACACTTAAAAAAACAATATCAACTGGTTTCAGAGTTTACTGGGCTGTATTCATATAATTAAGCAGATAATATGTTTGCAGTGGTGGACAAGATACAGGAGCCTGCTGGTCATTGCCTAGGTTCTACTTTGAGCTGGTGTGGAAGAAGGGCAGCTTCCTGTTACTTGCCCAAACCAAACCTCTTCTCAACATTCCTCACACTCTGTCTCCAGTCGTTAACCTTTTTTTCCACTTCAGAGAACCAGAGTTATCACTCCGGTCACAACCAAACTCCGCTCTGTGATTCACATCATCCGTCCCTCCATGAAACACATGTAAATGTATCTCTTCCATTTACAGGGTTTGCTACCTGGGCATGATAGTCCATGAGCACCATCAGTCAGAGCCAACATATCAATTCTGACCCTGCTGACCCTGCTGCTTGTCCCTTTTTGCTCTAATGGGCCAACAGGAAAGACCATAGATGGATGGCAGAACTGGCTTTCTGACTGGTTTACTTGCCACAGGAAGAAGAAATTTTACTCATGGAGTAGGATAACACTTATTTCTTCCTCCAGTGAGTAATGCTGCAGGAGGAGAGCTGTTTCAGGGCTCCTATGCATATGTGTAATAGGCATTATATATTTTGTATTGTCAGAACATTCATACAATAGACTAGAATGGTCCATCAACCAGATTTTTTTTATTTCAAATACTTTTAATCTGGCATTTCAGCATATATTTAATTGAATACATAGACTGAAATATTATGTTTGCTGGAATTGTAAATTGTGGTGTTAACGTCTTTATGACTTCAACTAACAGTCATTACAACTGGCCTTCCTGGACCTTAACAAGACTTGCATTTGTTTCTTTTGTCATGCCATCCTGATATCACAAAATATTAAGCTGAATAATATTATTGTGATAAGAGCTAAGAACTGTTTTCTTGTTTGGAGATTATACACTCATGAAATTTTTATAGACTACTCATTATTGTTGCAGATGAAAGACCATCATCCAATGCATGACATACACATTGATAACATACACTTTTAGTTTGCAGAAACACAGTCTCACTAACTTGTACTTCAAGACCAGACAGACATGTACCAACAGCAGAAATAAGAACATTCTGTTCTTAAAATCTAGATATTGCCTTCCCTTTATAGGACATCACAGGGACTGAGCTAAATTTGGTTCTCATAAAAAGTGTTGGGGTTCTTCATAAATAGAACTTGCCTTTTCCCTCTTCATTGATTTTCAACTAGATGGCAAAATGGGCTAGAATGTAGCAAAATTTTAATGTTCACAGCAGGAAATAAAATAAGCATTATGTATTATGTCAGTAACTCAGACCATCTGTTTTTGTTGGTATGGAGTATAGCGTATTTCTTTCATGATGTAGTAATGATAAAACACATCAATAACACCTTGTCTTTTGGAAGAATATATGCAAAATAATATAAATAATATAAAGCAAATAATTCAAATGAACTGACATTAAATAGATCAATAGAAAAAAAATCAGTTTAGATGTCTCTGGAGTTGGAAAGCACTAGCAAAGTGAAACAAAATTCACAATGGAGAAAACAGGTCATTAATGGAGACATTGTCAATTTGATAAGGATTGTTTTCCTTGTTTTGGTTTCTGTGAAAGATGAAAGCTAATTTGTCATTGCTTTACTGTATTCTCTGTGAAACAGAAATTAAAGAAATTGTTAAGATAATGTGCTTTGTCTCTACGAAAAGAGACGCTGAGTTCAGATGATAATTGTAATGCTATCTCTTGAAGGCAGATTTTCAGGTCAGTCACCACGAAGCCATTATTGCCCCACCATGATTAATTGCTATTGTCTTGTGTCAATCACGACTCACTAAAATGTATTTTGAACTAATCTATTTATATGAATCATGAATCTTTGTCATTTCATGGGTTACTATAACATAAAATGTTAAGATGAGAAGACATCTTACATTGTAATATCATCATTAAAGCTGTAGTTTCATGACAAACCTGTCTCAAGGCAAGGCTCTCGCTCTGTCACTCTTTGCTGTGCCTTCATGATGAGCCAGATGTGCTCCAGAAGCTAACGTAATGACCATTATCAGTCATGCTAAACAAAAGCTAACATGTTTACTCCTGGGGAAGGCTTAGCCTGGGCTCACAGCAGGCAGAGCTAACTCACTTACTAGCTGTCAGATAAGTTTGCTTATCATTGGGTATCTCTTGGGAAATGGGTGGAGAACTATCTACACTCTTAATTGTATGTGAGCCCCACGTTAATAAGCTGTCCAAATGGCAGATGTGAAAGTAACATTTCACTGTTCTCTGCAAATGACTAAATTTTAAATAAATCTATGTTTAAATTAGAAATGGCATAATTGATTTTTAATAAATTGCTTTAAAATTTCCCATGCCATGAATATAGTATGGACTTTTCAAGAGACACAAAGAATTTATGCAGTTTTCCTCTTCAACAGCTTTAGATTTTCCAGGAAGTTATGTGGTTACGTGCCAACAATTTTCAACAAGTTTGTCATTTACACTAGAGTTCAATCAAAGAAAGCACTTTGGTATTTCTAAGTAAGAACCAAAACACTGGAATGTCAGTGCAATCTCACTACTCTCCTGCTGTTAAGTCCAGAAATCAGGGTTCTTCTCAACCTAAATCTAAATGGAAAACTTCTCTGATCTGAAAAGCACCTTAATTACTAGGGTCTAGAATTAGTTGAAAGGATGAAACCTCATTTCTTCTGCTGCAACAGTATGGCAGTCCAGAAATGAATCACAAGGTTCATAAGGAGGAGATGGTGTAAAAGAGAAAATTCCAGAAATAAGTCTTTTTGAGTCTTTTCTGTGATGTCTTTATAGAATCCAGCCTTTAGTGCTTCACCTTGCCTCACTAAGGTCATCCCAGTTTTGATGTGACTGAGATTTTACTGAGAGTAGGATAAATCCTAAGTACAACTGGAATATGGTGTTTTTAAAATGTAAAGCCCCAATGCCTTCATGACACAAACATTATATTATATATCTGCCTGAGCAGTCTTTCTAACCACAAATGTCAGGGGAAAAGGATTGCTGATTTGCAGCTGTTAGCATTGGTCACTACAAATCGTCATACCTGGATTTCCTCATAACTTCAAAAATAAATGTTGCCTTCTTACTTTTTCATGTGTTTTAATTTAAACATGGATAAATTGAGCATGGTATATCCTGTATATTGGTACAGACACGTAAAACTTCTGATTAGATGTATGGATGGATTACCTTTTGATATTAAAATCTTGCCTAAGGTAACTTTAATGTTTATATCATTACTTTTCATTTGTACTTCTTTTTGCTGATGTATCAAATTAATCTTAACAGAAGGTGGGCTGCCAAATGCATCTACCATAAATCAGATTCACCATGCATGTCTTATCTTTCTCTACGTATGAGGCAATAGTTTCTTGAATCTATCATAATTTCAATTACATTTTTGCTTTTATTTTGCATTCAACATTTCTCTCTAAACTTAAATGGCAATAAAAATTGGTGAAACCAAAACCAGAAAAAATCATTATCTCTTGCATGAGCAGCTAATGAAAAATTCTTGCATAAATTTCTAACATGCTATGAATGAGGTAATAATGAAAGATTCCATATAACAGACTGTTGTACTAGTTATATAAACATAAAAGTGTAAGTTTGGTTTGACTGCACTATTGAGTACACACAAAAAATGCTTTGGCTGTTTTTAAAATTAATTTTACCTATCATATTTCAGATTTTTTTATATTCTTGAAATAACTATAATGGAAAATTGTTGTACTCCTACATGCTGTATGTTGACATACTTTCTGTGCGGTGCTGCTATGCATGCTACAGAAATATTTGGCTCTTTTTGCTTCAAGGTTCTATGAAGCATTCTTAGAATCTAGAGAATACAGAAGTGCCATGGTATTGACCAAAAATAGCAACTGAGTTCCTGAAATCTGACTATATTGGGTTCCAAGTTCTGAAATCCATGAAACCTATCAGCAGCACGTCTGTTCTGATGCTTCATGGAGAAGCAGCTCATAGTGCAACATGAATCCTTGTCTCTCGCAGCTCACAACACAGTGAAACATGAAGAAGCTGTCTCTACACAGTCTGTTTTCCTTCCTAAGTTAGATCCTGGCCAGACATGCAACTATAGACAAGAACCATGGAACTTCATACAAAATGCATGTCCCATTCACTACTACACTGATGCCACTGATACAATTCCTTGGTCTGGTGAAAAAGTAATAGTGCTACCCACATATAAAGCTACCATCAAGACCTCTCAAGATGCAAAAAACAGGTTGCCTCTTCTCAAACTTGAAATGCGTCTCCTCAAGATACAATCTACTATGTGTGTTCCAGGCATGTGTAATAGCAACAGACCTGAGCTGCTTGAAGCACAATGCACAGTATTCACTGTAATTTTTATTCAGAAAGGTTCTCATTCCCTTGGTGGCCACATTCTTTTATTCTTATTAAATTAGAAGTTCATGTAATTTCCTACAAAGTAAGATACCAGGGTTCTGTTGCTTTATCACAGAATCACAGAATAGTCTAGGTTGGAAGAGACCTCCAAGATCACCGAGTCCAACCTCTGACCTAACACTAACAAGTCCTCCACTAAACCATATCCCTAAGCTCTACATCTAAACGTCTTTTAAAGACCTCCAGGGATGGTGACTCAACCACTTTCCTGGGCAGCCTATTCCAGTGACTAACAACCCATTCAGTAAAGATTTTCCTAATATCCAACCTAAACCTCCCCTGGTGCAACTTTAGCCCATTCCCCCTTGTCCTGTCACCAGGCACGTGGGAGAATAGACCAACCGCCACCTCGCTACAGCCTCCTTTCAGGTACCTGTAGAGTGCAATAAGCACTCACATTTATGACTGACTCTGTGACCTACTGATTATCACATCAGCCCATAGCAGTTAAAAAAGGGACAACAATGGATTTCTGCATTTAAAATTACATAGTCATTTTATAAAAGGAGTCATGTTTCTACATACAGATTATGGGGTTGTGAGTCCCATTCTCTTCACTGAAAATGTAGGGACTGTAAGTGGCTAATAGATTATTGTAAATCTGCTTCTCAGTCATGCATGCCTGAGCTATACTATACCTTCTTTTCACAATTTGTTTGTTGACTGTCATAGTAAGAGATAATTCTTGTTGTGTTGAGCATTCTAATTTCAAATGCAAAGTATTCATTATAGAATGAAGTATGTAAAGTTCTTGCCATTTTGTCAAGCTAACCCCCCAGCACTTGATTTGCAGAAGTAACTATGAAATAGGAACCTATACAACATTATACTACATTTCTTAGAATCATAGAATCACAGAATGGTTTGTGTTGGAAGGAACTTTAAAGATCACCCAGTTCCAACCCCCCTGCCCTGGTCAGGGACACCTTCCACTAGACCAGGTTGCTCAAAGCCACACCCAACCTGTCCTTGAACACTTCCAGGGATGCAGCATCCACAGCTTCTCTGGGCAATTTATTGGCTTCCTCAAGACCATGGTAACTTTTGTTTTGTTTTGTTTTTTGGAGGGGATGGGGGGTTAAGAACCCCAAAAATGAACCAGCCTGACACACTGTTAAGTATGGCAGAAACCCAAGGAAAAAAATGTCTTCTGTCCCAAAGAATTTATAATCCAAGTGCAACAGAAAAGGTGACATGCTGGCAAATGGAACTGATGAGACACAACATCAGTGTAATCAGTGAGAATCATAGCTGGAGAAATAGTCTCCAGTTATTGAAAAATATTAGAAATATTGGCATATTACATGAAATCTCAACTAACAGATTTTACTATTTGATTGACTTCTGGACAACTACCTACCTGGACCGGTTCCAACATAACTGGGAAGAGCTGAGGAAACATTTAATCACAACGGCTTTATATACTTCATGTTGCCACACCAAACTGAGAGGAATAAATGAGAGAAAAGAAGAGAGAAGAATGTAAAATCTCTGGAGTCCTTTCAGTAAATCTGTATCTCAGTCAAGCAAATATTTCCTTTTTATTGTCTGCAATTAGTATACAACAAATCCAACAGAGAGCAGGATCAATAAGTAATTGGTAAAGTAATGACTGAAAGTGAAGCTTTGCAACCTTATTTGTGTTTCAAATATTTAATTCTTGTTAGTTCCCAAATTCACTAGGTTTAAGAATGTGCTTCCCAAACTCCAAATACCTTAGTCAGTTTTGTAATACTTCATTGACTCAGATTCACTGAGGAGGCAGGTGAATATATTGTTTCATGATATTATGGTGCAGATGCACACAATAAAAATTACAAGAATTCTTAATGATGGCTTTAAAGAAAGTCAAGTGTGATTTCATCCTAAGTAATTAAAACACAGAAAGCAGAAATTAAAAAGAAGCACACACATGCATAGAGACTGGAAAGACTTGCAGAAGTAGTTTTCATTAGGGACGACAAAAAAATGTTTCACTTCTAAGGAAAATGAAGAGAAACTTATAGAGAGATATGGTTCAAGAGAATAGGTAAAAATGAACCATCCATTTATGCTTAAGACTTTGTAGGTAATAATTATACCTTCTAAGGGTAGGTTAACTTATACAAGAGGTCACCCATGTGCATATAAAGCACAAAAGTGTGTTATCACATTTTGACAAGTATTCAGATATTACATATAGAAAATATTGAATAGGAATGAAAGTTCCCAGGAATTGTTCCTTCCCTTGCCACTAAAATGCAATGTGAATTGGGGCAATTTCTTTACCTTAAATGATGCTATTTTTCCATTTCTAACATACAATTCTTAGCAGAATTATTCTGTATGAAATTTTAGTTAACGCTTCTAAAGCTCTCTGGTATTCTTTAATGAAAAACAAGGCATTAAAAAATCAGATATCAGTAAACCCAACAAATAAATGGCATCTAACATGAAAAAAATATATATTGTAGGCACATTTAATTTTAAATATTTACTTAAGTGTTTTCCTGAATTGGTTCACATTTATTTTAACATTCTGCATTTTAAGATACTGCTCCTTGGAAGTTGTGAGAGATATGTAATATTTAGGAAACCACATTAGCATATTTTTCTAGATTTATTTTCCTGGAAAAGACACTGGAAAAGCCTTTTGGCAGGTATGTAGACAGTCTATGAAATACTTGTAAGTAGAAAAAATAGACCTTAGCGAAGGTTTTTTTCTGGCTAAAATTTTATTTTTTTTTCTTTCATCTGTTTTGTTTGTTTGTTTTTTAATCATTCAAAGCTTATAAGAAAGAATCCACAATTTCGGTTCATATCTTTAACACAAAGGCTTTAAATAAAAAAAAATCCCAAATAACCCCAAATCACCCCACATTTTTCCTGCACAAAATACCAGACAAATTGCTATGCAATTTGCACAAGAGTATTACACTCTTATTGCACAAGAGTATTACAACCCGTATGGATAACTTCATGGTATCTACAGAATAAAGAATTCATAAGAACAGAAAAATTGCCTTTGTTGTTGTTTTGTTTTATTTTAAAGTTCTCTCATCTGCTACAGCCCACAGACATAGATTCTGTGCCCTAATGTTCTTTGAAAACTCATTCTGCATTTGAGACTAAGAAAAATGAATATTTAAAAAATAGTAAAAATAACAGAAAAAAAAATAAAATATATATTGTATAGTCCATAATCTTTGTCACCAAGATCCTAACAGTGAACTAGCTGCTTGAGTTGGCTAGCATGAAATCTGATTTGCACTAATCAGCCAGAAGCAAAGGGAGCATGAAATAAATTAGTTGTAGTAATTTCATGTTTTATAACATATATTTACCCACAATAAAAGAAGAAGAAGAAGAAAAAAGATCTCACAAGACCCATTTAGAGGTTGTAGTAATAAATTTGTGATGATTCCTACTCCATTGAAACTTTCTGCAGAACATGTTAAAATGTATTGCAATCTGGAGTATTTGAATAGCCTATTTATTTCTAGACAGCCTAGCACAGACTTTACAGAAATATTTAAAGAAACTTGACAATTTTTTTGTGCATTTTATGTTTCCTACTTTTACCCATGTTTGACCCATATATATGAAGTATAGCAGTGAATTTTCATGGGCAGAGCTGTAGGCTGAAAGAGTCTATTTAATAAAACAGACTATACATTTTAGGAGAATTTCACATCACATTATTTACAGCTTGCATGGTTCCCTAGAAAATCTAGATCTCTGAGAAATATTTATGTAAATTAAAGAAAATGTTGATAATCAACTCTAATAATGTCTAGATGTTTGAGACAGAAAACTAATTGTTTCTTTGTTATTAAATATCTCAGGATTATGTTTCTAGAAGTTAGATTGTCAGGACATGCAAATTAATTAGGAGACTAAATACAAATTATTCCTTTTTAAATAACACCAAATTGAATACATCCATCTTTTCACTTTAAGAATAAATAATTTAAGATAAACAGATTAGTGTTATTTTTATGTGTTTTTATTTGTGCCAAGGATATTGATAATTCTGTACTATTAAATATGAAAACCTAACCAAAACCAATCATCTCCCCAGATGAGTCCTTTTAGTTCTGATTTGTGTTGAAATTCATCTTCCTGACCCATAGCCATAAGCTGGAGGTCAGCTTCAGTGTTAAATTGTATGAAAAACGGAAATCTGCCAAAGAAAAAGCTGGACAGAGCTATCACTTAAATTTTAAAAAGTATAGATTTTAGAGATTTTCCTGTTCATCAACCTAAACTGAGGTAGAAGTCTATAGTGCCACTTCACTATTTTAAATAACAGATGAGTGTCAATTGTTGACTGTCAAGTCCAGAAAACATTATGATACCAAATAACACCAGAGCTCAGTCTCCTTTCTCTTCCACAACAACTAAGAAAAAAGAATGCCATTTAAGGTTCAAGAACTCTTATAAAGATTGAGGAAGTGAATAGTCTGCAAATTAGCCTTAGAGAACAGTTTCAATACCTGCATCTGCCTAATTCTACTTTAAGCAAAGAATCTCAGACTACCTGCATTTTATAGAAGTTCAGTTTAGGAAAATAGAAGAGGATAAATGTTGAATCTGTCTAGGTGTTTTTTATTTGTTTGTTTGTTTTTATTGTGAACTCAAAAATTTCACATAGTAAGGAGAAGAAAACATCTTTTTAGATACCGGTGGCCAAATTACAAAATTTGGCATTTATATTTTAAATAAAAATTGTATTGAAACCAGACTTTTCCAAGTTTATCCCAAACTTGTCTTTTAAAACCCAAATCCCATGCTTTGCTAGACAACACTGAAATAGAATACTTTTCAAATGAAACAAGCACCCAAAGCTTATAAATTAAATGTGCATCTTCCTTATTTCACGGCAGTTATCATCTGTCAGGAGACTGAGAAGTGTGAAATTTTAATCAGTGATTGCTGTGTGCCTACCACTCTGAGTGTCTGCAGATCTAGACCAGTTCCTCTGTGGACTGCAGCAGGTATGGGAGGGCCAGCCCAGATCTCTGGTGCCAGGGTAGAGAGCTTCAGGCTTCAACTGGCAGAGCAGGGAGTCACACCTGGATCCAAGAATAGTTATTGATGTTTTTGATGGTTTTAATCTGTCAGCAAGGTCTCTGGTTTTGTGCCACTTATTATCCTAGAGCTGCAAGTCATGGAAACCTGAAGCTCCCTAACTTCCTACAGTTCCTAACCTCCCTCATTATTACAGGTAGAGAATCTGTGATAGGAATAAAGAGACTTACTTTGAGGCTACACGAAAGTTCAGAGTCAAAATATCTCTCTGAGACCTCTCTGAGGCCCTATGACTGTTTGTTAGCGCAAGCTATTCCATGACTGGTTCTTAGCAGGTTTACACGTTCCTAACAGGACTGTCAGGCCCAAGCAAAGGGCCTCTACCCTGGATCTGGCTGTCCACAATCTGTTCTGCTCTGGTTGGTCTGTTCAAGATCTGTCATCAAGTTCAACACATTCAGTAAAGAGACTAATAGTAAAGTGCATATAATTCTGCCAAAAGAATAAAGAACAGAGCAAGCCAGGTTGCATATCTGTCTTTGAAAGCTATGGACACCCATCAAATCATGTCCCTTTCTAAGCAGTCAGTGATGCCACATGGCATTGCACCAGGGAATTCATCAGTCTGGTCATTTTTTTCAATGAACCAGCAAGAATTTTATGGGCTGTTTGAATCATCTGCTTATCAAGTTCAGCCAAGGGCAAGAGGTTAGAGACATCTGAGACATCTGAGACATCAATTACAAACTGATATTTAAAGGGAAAATATTGCATCAAGAGGAAAGGATCCACACAGCATAAGAAATTTAATGCAGCCAGTCCCATTCACAGACCGGCACCATTCAAAGGTTGTCTCCCAAGACCATGACAAGATATTTTCAAATGGGTCGACATAGGAGCAGAGCACTGCGAAGTTTTCAAAGTAACAACATTATCTTCAAAGTTTTAAGGGTTTTAAAAGAAAGTAAGCCAACCACTGGTAAACTACAAAGAGTCTTCTATTCAAAACATTTTTAAGGCTTTCTATGTGGTTTTGTATTCACAACTGTATGCATGGATATGTATCTAAGCTGAAATAGATAAAAGTCACAGCACAAGAGTATTTTTTCAGTAGTAATAAATGTCAGGTGATCTTTAACTTTGAATGTGGCAGAATTGTAAAAACAGAGTAAAATAAACATATATATGCATGTATATAAACAATTTAAATTAAATAGCTGTTACATTATTTCTCTGAAGCAAAGTTAATTTGTGTTTTCACTGTGGTGAACAATAAACCCAATTCAGGTGGCTATGGGTTTGAGAGAGCACATTAATGCTATTTAAAGGTACTTGCCATACTATTCACCTCAAGTAAGCTATTACTAATATGCAAATATCTTTCCCACAATTATTCTACAAACAGTATCAGAAATGTTAGGATTTTAATGACCTCTGGATCTTTTACAGACATATTTTAGTAAACTTAGCTCCCATGCCTATTTTTTAAATGGTGTTTGATACACCACAGCAAGAAAATATGACAGAAGTTTTTAAGTTAATATCTGAAATTTTCATGCTATAGTCTGGAACTTCAACTTACTTCAGCTCTATCTGATTTTTGAAATGATCACTTTTGACAGTGTCATTTTCCATTTTATAACTAGCTTCTGTTGCAGGCAACTGAAATAGATATTATTTCTTCCTTACTTCCTACTAAATTCAAGCTTATAAGCTTGAATTGCCTTTAAGTTTCTCTTCTCTGCTTCTTGTTCTCATATTAAAACAATATTTTTTCCCTTGAGTGTTTCCTTTGCCTGCTTTCAGATAATGTTTCTGCTCTGTAAAATCTAACACTAATATTATTGTGTATCTGTTTATTTTCTCTTATCATTAACCTTCTCTCATCTTTTCAATACACATTTATGCACTAGATTTTGTATATTTTTAAGAATTACTGTTTTCTCTCTATGATCCTCCCAGTAATTAACTGTTAAATTAACTGTTTAGGCTATCATTAAGCTAGCAGGAATACTGTTATGTATGCAGCGTTTAATAAGAGCATCTGCAGCTTGTCTGTGCCTTTGTCTTTATACCAAAAGATGAACTTTGAAATGTGCTATGTATAAAAAAAAAAAAAAAAAGAAAGAAAAAAAAAATGAAAAAAAAAATGAAAAAAAATAACTTTAGCATATAAAACTAATGCAGTACACAGTGGTTCCCAAGTACAGTGGTATTGTTGGCCTTTTTTGATTCTGGTTAGCTTGCCAGAATCTTTTTTTTTTTTTTTTTTTTTTTTTTTTGTGGGGGGGGGGGGGTTGGGGGGTGGAGCTTTTCCTATGAGGAAGAAAAACTAGTGATGGAAGCAAGTATCTTCTTTGTGCTTATTTCCCATTAAGGTATAAAACCCATGTTCCTGGAACACAGCAGAAAACAGATGAAGACGCCTTGCCTTTACATCCTGTCTCTGAGGCAGCATTCAGCACTCACCTCTCAGGAAGATATCTTTCCTGAGAGGAAAAGGAACCATTGTCTCTTCATGTCTCTCACCCCCTCTGGCTTAACTACTGCCAGTAAGAGTGTATTTGAATATGAGGTTCAGTTCTCACAACCAGAAGACAGATGCCTCTGCCTGGAGAGTGTAAATTTACACTGTGAACTTACAAAAAATAACAAAGGGAGCAGCATTGAGCAGAGGCGGGAGCAGGCAGACAGAGGAATGACACTAGGGGACAAATTAAACCGGATTTGCCATTCAAGCCAGTTTGATATCAAACAGCCTGAAGTTAACATTCTGACTGAGATTGTTCACATTGTCTGATGTCCTTTAACTAATGCATAGTAGTCTATATCATTAGCTATTTGTCTTAATTTTCCTAAGTGTCCCCATACAAATAAGTTTTCATTATACCAACTTAAGCAGCAAGATGAGAAAGCTTTGATCATTTGATCATAAGCACAATTCTAGGCTGTTTTATCATGATTTTGAATAAAGTCAGGGAAATATTACTTCCAGAGAAAGAATATGAGGTAAATGAGAGTGACAGAAAAACAAACCAAAACAAAACAAAACCCACCAATGTAGCTGAAAAGAAACAACCTAAGTTTCTTTCAAATCAGTAATTATACATGGCGATTAACTGGAATGGTAAGAGGAACTACAGTCAGAAATTTCACAGGAAAATATATTTTGCACAACTAGGTCAAAATCTGTAGGAAAATGCATGGTATGGTATGGTTTGGTATGGTATAATTTTCATTTTCATCAGTAATATAAAAGTAAATTGATGCTGAGTTGTTTACTTTCACAGTTATGATACTGTATTACTCTCAGATATGAAGGACGAATTGTGTCATTTATGAACATGTTTATTTCTATCTGACAATATCAAGTTTGTACTGGGTATCAAAAATACATCTGGACTATGGATACCTCTGTGGGATATTACTGTTTCCTGTTCCAGTCCATCCAAAAGATCACCAGCATAAGAAAGAGACCTTTGAAGGCCGCATAGACTCAGAACTCCTATGTGAAAATACTGCATGGTTCCATGTCTTAATTAGGAACATGCTTTTCCCTATTACTTAAGGTTTGAAGGAATACATTTTGTTTAAAAAATGAATGCTCCTATACAGCTCAGATATATCAGAAAGCTAAATACTAAATGATAGTGCAGGTATGATACACTAGGGAATATCACTATATTACCATATTCTTCTCTTCCATAAACATTCACCATGTGTCATTGTCAGATAGAGTTTAAAAAAAAAAAAAAAAAAAAAAAAAAGGTTAAATAGATATTTGATTTGGTCTTGCACCGCCCTTCTTGCTCTTGACTTAGTTAATGGCAATTAATGAGACAATTTTTTATTGATCTTTACTTAGAGTTATTAAGAAAGCCTGTGGTAGACTAATGATTCCAAGATGAGGCAAAATGTTATTGGTGAACAAGCACTATATACTAATATATTTCAGCAGCAATACTTTAAATTTTAAACAAACAAACAAACAATTAATGCATTATTTAATTTGATTTTTTTGGTAAACTATTTACTAAATAACAACAAATCATCAATGGGCAACCTAAATATGCTTACGTAAATAGCTCTAATAAGCACAGAAATTCAGAGTTGGGGTCTAACATGGTCATCTAATCCATTTAATTTCTTCAGAGTGCTGCAACATTTTAATATGAAGGGAAGAATTTTTTAAAAAATGTACACAGCATTTGTTCTTGCCAAACGTTCCTCCTAGGACAGATCTTGTGCTGCATTAGTAATGTATTCTGTTCAATAAATCTAGAGCTAAAGACTTGAAAGATATATCTTGAATATGGCTATGCAAAAACTGGCAATGTGTGGAAGAATCTCAGTTTCATGGAATTACTTGATGTAAGTCAGTTTTAACTCTCTGAAAAGTACATGATTTTAGGACTCTTCCTTTAGCTGAGGAAGCCTACCTCGACCCACCCGCTATCTTCCCATCCTAACATGCTTAAATATTCTATGTTAATATAGTGTAAGAATTCATTAGCACCTGAGTTCTGATTGTTGTTGTTACAAATACCAAAGGAGATGGGAGTGGGTTGTATTGCGCTTTAAACTGTCAACACAGTTGTAGCGTTATAAGAGCAATCAATAATGCCCTATAATATATATATATATTTTCAGCAAACTTGAAACTACAGAACTACAGCAAGAGCAAGTTCTTTGTTTACAATTTACAAAATGAAGTTCTTACATGTGGCAGAAGAGACAACTTAGGAGGCAATTAATGCTTTATTATGAATCTTTTTACCTAAGCAGAAGAAAAGGAATATTTGTATGTACTTTAGTGCAGTGGAGTATGAATTGCATAATAACAGAGATTTTCAAGGATATTTTCAGTATGATTGCTTATGACTGTAATATAATAGGGGAAATGAAACTTTGGCATAAGCAATCACATTCTAAAATTTCAAGTTTGATGACACCACCGTAAGATATTTGGAGTGGGCAAAGCATTAGATAGATCAATACAATCTTCCAGGCCCAATGGTAATATCTTCTGTATTCTACTTTCTCCTTTTAAGAGAGCTAATTGTACCCCAGTGTCTCATGGATTTAAGACTTATGTTTTACTGAGGAGTGATCTATGAAAAATTATAGAAGGGAATAACTTAATGAAGCATAATGAAATTTAGCTAAACCCGTTTGCTACTTGATTTTTATTTCAAACATGATTTTAGACTCCAGTTTATAGGGTTCAATTTCAGTTACCAGAAATCTTTGATTCTTGCTATCAGCACCTGGCAGATAGCTGAAATGTGCAAAGACAGAGATTTCAAAGTGTACAGCAATTTCTTCTGGCAGAGTTAAAAATATATATAGTACAAGGTGAACTGTTTACTCTGTACTTTATCTCATGCATTTGAGCAATAATTCCAAAAGTCTAACACCAGCCCTCTGTTTCCTATAAGACAACAGCTTTAGCAGAGAAGATAAGATTGTTCTCTCTCTGTATAGCTTTATATTACTGAGAAATTAAAGAGCACTTTTGTGAAATGAAAGAACAAAATTCCAGGTTAATGTCTAAATTAGCATAAAATACCTCCCAAAGCTGTAACTCCCTGCCTCTTTTTGACCTGTTTTTACTGAAGAGTTTTTTTTTTTTTCTTTCTTTTTTTTTCTTTTTTTCTTTCAAGAAAAAAGGCAGCTAAATATACTCTATTCTTTTCAGCAGCATACAGGAAGATTTCAGGAAGATTAATTCCCAGTATAGGGAAGGACATGATTTTCAAAGCAAAGAACAGGGTCAGTCTAACTAAGTACTTCTGACCAATTTTTGCAGCTGCACAAAGTTTTACAAGATCTTATAGAAAATTAGGTGGAATTTTTAATAAATCGTTATTTTAAAGGTATAATTCTATTGGTATAAGATTACTTGGCAAGAAAAATCTCATAGTCTTTTCAGTACAGTAGAACTAATAAGGTCCCTTTTGAATATCTTCAGGGCAAGAGGCCTGTTGAAGAGAAAACCCTAATGACAATTTTTAAAGTACTGTGTAGAGTGCAAGAAAATGCATATCAATCCAGAGTCAATAAATCCGTGCTTTGAAGGAGAGAAAATCTGTTGCAGTAAATGGGATTTATTTTGCAGACTACTGTCTAGAAAAAAAATAAAAAAATAAAAAAAATAAAAAAGTAAATTTACAAAAATTAAGAAAAAAAAAAAAATCTGAGTCCTACACAGGACTCAGTTCTCATTATAACTCTTACTGCCTTGGGAAAGGATTTATATCAAGGCAATTAGGGTCCATACTGGCTCATACTGGCATGAGTTAGTCAGCTAATAGCCCATCACTGGCATATTCTTTTTTCTATTTCTGTAGTTGGTGTCTTCTTGCATCCTAAACATCAGTTTCCCTATAGAGGCCAATTAAACTTTTGGGGTTTGTCTCAGTTCTCAAAAGTTAGAGTAGTCCTTTCTCCAAGAAAAGCCTCTGAGAAAATTATTTATTTATTTATTTATTTATTAAGCCCTGATCCAGCTGCGGCAGTGAAGACTTCATATTAAGTCAACACTGAGGTCTGAACTTTGAGTAGCATTAAATCTCTCAATCTAACTAATTAACAAGGAAAAATGTCCCCAAGAATTCCCTTGGGGACAGTGAAATTTTAAATAGATATTTTGCACGTGAAATCTACCTTTTTGCTGAGGGAAAAATTAAAAGTGATTCTTGAACTCTCTTCATTTACTTCCTATTTATCAGGGTTCCTTTTACTCCATTGCCATAAACTCCAAGCTTCAGACACAAATACACATTCCAATATATTCATAGGCTAGTGGCTCTTTGTTATAATTAATCTCATACCCTTAATCAGTTCACTATTCAGCTCTCTCCACACAAGAATTAGCCCACAAGACTTTCTCAAATCATCAATTAATTTTTCACCCCACTACAGCCGTGTGTCACCAGCTGCACTCTGTGTAGACTGCTGGAAATCTAAAGCTAAGGCAGAAAAATGGGAATGTGTGAAATTATAACTGTGAAAACATGACTTTTGAAATGACGAAAAGTCTGCTTATGCTCTTTCCTCCTTTCCTTGTAGTCTTCCTGCCTCTTCTGGGGTTATGTTTTTCAAAGATGTGCATCTCTGCATGGAAGTGTTTCACAAACAAAGCTTTCAAGCTCTGTTGAGGAGTAAGTACTTGAGGAAGAAGATTCATTGTCTCAGGATGAATCCTAGCACGTCTCATTTCTACTGTCTACCTAACCTGTTCTTCCTATACAGAAACCATTCCCAATAAGTTTTCTGTTGGCCAGGTTTAACTTTCCTACTGAAACAGGTCAAATTCCACTAGGATTTCACCAGAACAGGCACATGCATGTGTGTACACTAAAATCTGAGAGTCACATGGGATTTGGAAACCTGTGAAAAGAGACTCAGGATTAACAGAGGAGAGCCAGGATGTGTGCTGGGGATTGGATTTAGGATTCTTGCAGCTGAGTCTCTGAGGTAGGAAAAGGAAAAGAAACAGGAAAAGGAAAAGGAACAGGAAAAAGAAAAGGAAAACAAAAAAAAAAAGAGGAAAAGGGAAAAAGGAAAAAGGAAAAGGAAAAGAACTCAATGGGCCATGAGTGTTGAAGGGCACACAGACAGACTGGCTGTGATAAAAAGCACAGTACTTAGCCCAGAACACAGTGGTCTAGGAAAAGTAGCCTTGTGAGCCAACATGCAGTGATAAATAAACTGTCTGACCTTGTATTAGTACAAAAGCTGTAAGAATTTAAGATCTTACAAACAAAGCTGTAGTATAATACCTCATCTTAAAATGACAGAATTTTCAGAAAAATTTCATAGGATACTCATGATTTCCACATCCACAACATTACAGTATCATTACTTTTAATTACCAAATGTCACTCCAGAAGCTAAATAGTGTCTTAATTGCCTGATTGCTTAATAAGGAAATAAGTAAAGAATTATTTTTTGACTTAAGATTTAAGGGAAAAAAAAAATCTAAATTCAATAGTTATTTACTTAGTAATCATCTAACAATTTCAGAAATATTAGGCTTCAGAGTCAGCTTTGTTTGGGTTAATTGAATATTCTTAATTAAAACAGCTGAACCCAAACCTTATAACTTTAAATGCAGCCCCAAAGGCAGCACTTGGTTAAAAAAAAAAGTTCAAAGAAAATTAATATTTGAAGTACAGCATATACTCTGTTGGTTTGCCAGTTGAATTAGTACAGAGGTTAATAATCACACTTTAGAAAACATTGACATAAGTTTAATTCCCTTTTTTGGAAGAGGTTACTAGTCAAATTAATTGGTGCCAGTCCCTAAAAAGGGCATAAATAGTAACTTCATTATTTATAATAGCATTTCACAGAGATAACTCTAAATGCATGAAAAGATTATGCTCTCAGAAAGTGCATGTTTTGCTACTGCAGCATGATAAAATTATGTTACACTTCTTCAGAAAACATGTAAATATTATCTGTTTACAAACCAAAATGCTGTTTCCTACTGAAAGAAATCAAGATGTGCCAAACAAGTAAAAGTTCAAATGTTTCCCAAAGATACTGAACCAGTTACTTTATCTTTTGTCCATTATTTGATATCTACAAGTATAAATAAAATTTTGTTTTCAAAAATGTGCAAGGAAAAAAAACACTACGATGATTCATGAGAAAATGCTCATGAAGGCATGTTAAAATATTGTGTGATTTTGAGTCTGGAAGAGTGTATTTGGAAGAGGAGCACAGGAAAGGTAACATGATAAAAAGTAATGAAAATGCAGCTGTCTGGATAGGTTTATTGTTTATGACAGTCCCTAAGGTGTTTATATTTGGCCCACCAGTAAAGAATGTGTTTCTTAGCATGTTTCAAAGCTTTGAAATGCCCATTGAGATCCCAAGAACATAGTGGAACAGGCTCTACCTATTAGAGAAAAACAAGTCTGTTTTGTAAATGAAGTTTTTGTTTCCTCTGTGCAGAGAGGATCTTCTTTTTTTTTCTTTTTTTCTTTTTTTCTTTTTTTTTTTCCTGGTGTTACAGTAAAAGATCCCAACAATAGCACACCATATACTAATTGTCGGGTTCCAAACTACTGTAATCTTTATGCATTGATTCACACTGTTCAACAAAAAATTATTTGCTTCAGCAAACTCTGAAAAGAGACCTTGGTCACCTAACTTGATCTGCAGATTTGAGATAATATGATTTAAACAATTGCATTCAGATATCCCTCTTTGAAGCCTAATAACTGGTATTTGATTGAGGCATATATATGCTGTGAATTCAAGAAAATTCACTTCTGATGAAGTGAACATCAGGATACTTGAGATCCAATATTTTCCTTGATGCTTTTTGTAACTATTGATCACCTTTACAATTTAAAAAGTCTTACTTACCACTCATTTGAATTCCTTTTATCTTTGTATATCAGATTAAAGACACACTTTGTAAACAGGATTTCTCCAGCCTGTTAAGATAAATAATAATCAGATCACCTCTCAGACTTTTATTTATAACAGATAAAGAATGAGTATATCTGAGTATGTATGAGCATATAACCCCAAATTATAACATAATTTGTTTTGAAAGAATGTCTTTATGTTATCTAATCCAACCACCTGCCCAAAACAGGGCTATCTTCAACAACGATGATCAGGTTCATCTGGGCTTGTCCAGCCAAGTTTCGCCTTGAAGATCTTGAGATGAAGGACTGAGATTTCACAGCCTCTTCTGGCAGCCTGTTCCAATGTTTGCTATCTCTTACAGTGAAAATATTTTTATACCTATCTTTGAATTTCCCTTGCTGCAAGTGTGCAGGTTTTAGCACTCCCTCATTACAAGACATAATCTCCAGCTCTGAAATCATATTTCAAATTACGTTTTACACTTTCTCTGATTTCTCAGGATTTTTTTCAAAAAGTTTTGTTCACAAGAATGCTAGTGTTCTGTTACTAGGATGATCAATACTGCTAAATCATGGAACTGACTATGTCCTTCCTGTCGACTTCTTTCTTTTTGCCATTATGTCACACCAGGTGCATTTGTTGTGCTCCATGGCCACTATGGCTGTCATATCCTATTTCAGTTATTGTTGTTCAGGGTACCTAACACATAACGCACAACAGTCTGCAGTCACTGGTCTTAGATGTATAGTTTTCACTGTTTGAAAACACATTTTGTTTGAAGGCTTGCAATTACTGAAAAAATAAAAATAAATCTGAGATAGTTGATTATGGACACAGATTCATCACTATTTGTGATTTTATTAATTTTATTCTATCAACACTATTTTAAAATACATTGAATTTCCAATGGCAACAAATATATATTTAGCTCTGCCTTATTCACAAAAGCATTTGATAACATTTTGCCTAGCACTGACTCCTGAAATACCTCAAGTGGAAGTATATTATTTGGTGGAAATTGTTAAAGGACCTGCTTTAATCCATTTAATGTATGTTCTGTTATTACTGTTAAGTCTTACTTTAATATTTTAATGTCATGGGTTATTAAGTCTTTACAAAACCCCTTCACATTTATGTAAACCATAACCAATACATTATTGGCAAAATACAGTATCCAGGTTTTATCTAATACCCTTTTTTCAGTAAAACCATGTTTATTGACATTAATGATATTCTTGTACTTTTATTATTTATTGACTAAATCATAAATCAGCATTTTCAATGTTTTCCTTTGGTCTGATGCTAGACAAAGTAATCTGCAATAATCATTACAAGTGTTCTGTTTAAGTAGTCACAGTTTGTGCTTTTGCAGCCTTCTGAAATTTAGCTGTTCATCTGTGACCTAATAGTAAAAAATGATTTTGTAATTATCAAAACATATTGCCTTTCATGTTACCATAATCTGTGGGTGCTTACTTTATGTAACTGCAGTTGAAAACTAAAATCACTTTTTCCAATAGTAGAATGAAAAATAGAATAATAGAATCATAGAATATCCTGAGTTGGAAGGGATCCACAAGAGTCATTGAATCCAGCTCTTGGCTCCACACAGGGCCATTCAGAAATCAGACCCTATGTCTGAGTTTTGCTTCTTGATCTTGGTGCCATGACCACTGTCCTTGGGAGCTTGTTCCAGTGCTCGACCACTCTGTCAGTGAACAACCTTTTCCTAACATCAGGCCTGAACATCCCCTGTCACAACTTCATTCTATTCCATCAAGTCCTGTTGCTGGTCACCAGAGAGAAGAGATCAGTGCCAGTCCCTGCCCCTCTGCTCCCCTTTTGAGGTATTAAAGTACATGAGGTATTAAAGAAGTCTATAGCTATTCAGACTGCTACTTTTGAAAAATACTTTGCTATGATAATATGATGTTGAATATAAATATTTTAACCACATTCATTTAAGGTAAATGGTACATAATTTAGGTTATCTTCATATGACATGATTGTATGACATGTATTACACTAGTAAGAATTTTGGTATCATTAAACACTTTATAAACTGGATAGTGATACAAGGCAGAAAGTCCTTAAGTTTAGTTTATTATTTGATATACATAGTCCATGTTGAGGTCTATAACTTGAAACTATATTAGTAAGAATTAAGTAGACAGAAACATTAGCTAAGCTAATCTGCAGTGAAATTAAAAAAAAAAAAAAAAGGGGGGGGTATTTTTTATCTTAATTGTTTTATATATATATTCATTAATCATTTTAATTATGCCACTTCTATTAAGGAATTTGATATAAAGACACAAAAGCTCAAAAGGTTTACCTCTGAGTGCCAGCTAGATATTAGTACTTCAGACAGAAAATCTTTGAACTATTTGAGGATTTCCCTATGGTAGCTATTTCTTAAATAGCCTTCTGGTTCTTGTTATCATTGGTGAAATCAAACCAGAGCTGCATGAAAATTAGAAAATGATCTTTGCAGTGTCAATGCTTAGAGTTCTATCCTTATAGGTGGATAAAAAAAATGCCAGTTTGGGCATTTTAGGGTCCCAAGTCTTATTAGAAGTTAATATTCTTTAATCATTCAGAAACAACAGAAGACCTGGTGCTGTGATATCATACTTTTTGTTGACACACTTGGCATCATGGGTAGATTTGACAAGAGCTTGTGGAATGAAGACAAAAATGGAAGACAAAAAGAGTGAGTAAAGGGAAACAGAAAAATCGGATATTTGCAGAGCTTAGAAAAAAATTCTTCCTTTCTGCTTTTGCTAAAATACTTTGAGAACCAAACGTGAGTCACCATGCAAGTTTGGAAACCTGAGTGGCTTTCAGTGACATTTGTTTCATTCAAAGAATGAGGATTTTAGCTTTTCATTATGACAGTCAGTTAGACTGAATAACAGGAACTGAGGATGTGATATATTTGTGCTAAATTCCAGTGATTTCCAGGAACATTTATTTGTGTGTGTGTGGGGGGGGGGGGGGGGGGGGGGGGGGTATTAGGTGTTGAATTTTAAGGATTAA
>NC_048895.1:94730114-94807430 GCF_011077185.1 Oxyura jamaicensis | reverse complement strand
CCCCCCCCCCCCCCCCCCCCCCCCCCCCCCCCCCCCCCGCCCCGCTTATAGCTGTTGCATTTTACTGCTTCATGCACTGTTATTTGACTGTTGTTTCATTAACTGAAAACATAAAACTGCAGAGAAATTATCGAGAGAAGAGAAAAAAGTATATTATCCAGGCATTCTTCCACAAGTACCGGATTGTTCCTAGTTTTTCATTCTGTAGTTCAGAAAGAGAAGCAAAAAGATTTTCTGGCCAATTGAAAAGACTGAAGGAGTAGCTTGATATTCTGTAAATTGTAAATCTAAATCATTTACTCTGTACAAAAAAAAGAAAGATAGTACTGCTGGATAAAGACCAAAGGATAGTCATATGCTAAAAACTTTTGGAAACTAACGGCTGTGTAAACACCTTGAACATTCCAAGTCATTAGACTGTTCAGCTTCAATTATTTAATTGCTCAGCAGGGACAAATACTCAGAAAGAGTTAATACATCTCTATTTAAAGGTGTTTTATAATTTGACAAAATATGAACTTGCATTACAGTTAGAATGTAGCAAAATACTGTTCACCTCAAATTGTAATTAGTAATTGAGTAGTTTATGCAATAAGAGTATTTTTTTAAGAATTAAGATGCTGGAATGAAATAAAACATTACTATGAAAATACTGCCAGATTTGTGGTAAGTAGCGAGCTTAGAAACTAGTTCCCTAGAATATTGGAAGAGAAATGTGCAATTAATCACCCTTAATTGGCAAATGTATCATTAACATAAATTCATTATCCAAGGTAAGTTTTCACTATTTGGAAGTACTGACATTTACTGAAAAACAAGTTTTGTCTTTCATTTAGTCTACAAAAGCAGTAGTTAATGGTTTGTGGTAAAATATATAGTATAGCATGAGAGTATTTTAGGAACAGACTATTTCAATATAAATTAGTAGATGTCCTTTATTAAAAATATTCTCATAGGCAGATGATATGTTACAAAAACACAACACAGAATGTATATATTTCTAATTTAATTAAAAAGAAATCTTCAACTGGGATACTAGTTTCACATTTGTTTAATGTCTGAGGAACACCTGGCTTTTGAGGTTGATACTCATGGCTTTACATACTCAGTAGAAATCATCAGCACATGATCTTGCATCTGAATGCTGAACAAAATCAGTATTCAGTCAACCAATAATGAATGGATATTACCAGATGGATCCTGCCAGGTGTTGGCAATTAATTATTGATATATTTGGGGAATATTTAAAGGGATATTGAAATATAGAGTAGTTCTTTCTGCATAAGATTTCTGCATTATATTGATGGTTGCTGATTATATGAGTTTTCCTTTCCTGCCTTATACAAAATGTTCAAAACATATCCTTCTGAAGAAATCAAAGACATGCCTTCTGGCAGGCTATTATGTGGCCTCTCAAAATCAGGGTTTGATTTCAGATTGTGTTTTAAAAAGGAACAATGATCACACAGAAATGCATTTTCCATTCTCAGCTTATTTGCAAGGTTTCCTCTTCTCTCTTGTTTAAATGCATATTTCAATATGAAGCATAAGGCACTAATATAAAATAAAAATAAAATTTAGAAATGCAACTTCTTGTTAACGATCTGATTATGTTTTTAAAGTGCTGAAGGACAAATAGAAATGCAATTTAACCAACCTATGATTTACAATATATGATGTAATAGTTCAGCTGACATCACTAAAGATTGATGCTGTCTGTTTCACAGAGTAGGGACAGCAGTAGAAAAGCCCCCATAGAGGCTTTTTCATACTTCACCGGTAATGCAATATTTGTCAAGCTTGTCCTTGGTACTGTAGTTCATTCTTTGCCAGCTCAATTTCAGAGTCTCAGCTGGATGGCAAACAGCAGTGACAGTGGTTTTTGTGATATGAATATTTGTCTATAACATCTAACCTGTGGGAGCTGGGCATAGACCACCTCACAGGTTTCCAATCAAGTTTAGAACTGATATAGTGATGTGACCAAATGAACTTAAACATCACATTTCATTTTTGTTACTAGCTGGTAAAACCAATGCATTTTATTTTATTTATTTATTGCAACACCTGAAAGCAGTCTTTGAGCCTATCTCTGCTTCAATGTACCTTTGAAAGAACATTAAAATAGTTAGGGTGAGACACACATTCCACTTCTGTAAGAAACAATCTTCACAGATTTTCCTTTCATTGTATCTTCTTTGTGCAGAAGAAAAGGTGGGATTCATTTAACCTAATCTTGGCATCTAGAATTTGAGAAGGCTAAGCCTAACCTAGTAAAATTTGTGTTCTTTTTCAATTAATAGAGGAAAATAGGCATATCCTATAGATGTGAATAATTAATTTGACCTATCTCATGAACCTTTTTTTCACTGAAATGATTCTTCTTCTGGATCTTTACATTGTCTGTGTAAGGAGTCCAAGAGATTTTACTTAGTCTTAGTATATTCTTCGTACTTTCATGTGGTGAATTATTTTATCCCTAGATAACTTGAAAATATTTCTGTATTACTTCAAAAAGAGCTCACAAAACCTTTTGTCTAATGTTATGCTGCCAGTGAAGGAAGGATTTTCTGTAACTTCATCATTTTAAACCAGTTCATACCTTTCTATAATAAACACAACAGTGTGGAGAGAAATTATGAGGCTCATACTCAAGTCATGTTCAAATTTGGTGGCTCACATTACAGGGAGGGTCAGGCAAGGGGAAACATTCAGTTCAAATTCATCTGTCTACACATAAGTATCTGCACAGCTGTCTCCCAATAGAGAGATCTGGGCATCAATTTCTTTGTCCAGTGAGATTGTACATGCCCTAGGCTCTCCTGTGCAGGATCTCTCTACAGTTCTCCAAGGGCATGAGTTTAATATACATCACTTGACACATCTACAGATATACCTCAGGGTATCTCAAATGACCATAGATGTTTTTGCAGTTAAAATTAAGTCTCTAGGAATATAACCAGTGGAACCTAAGGAATAATTCAGCTAAACCTAATTGTAATGACAGTGATTTGGTTGCCCTAATGTAGGCACCCACTAGGATGCCCAGTATTATCCAAGACATCTGCAGGTGGCCAACAGATAGAAAAGAGGGCTTATGGGATGGCTGTGACCTTCTGGCACACAATTCCACTGTGAGGCTGGATATGGTCAGCTGAACTGCTTTCAAGGATCTTCTGAATTTATTGAGTTAGCTTCCATTGGCTTTTTTGAGGTGTTGAGATTCCCAGCATGTGAGTGAATAATGACATATAGACCCCTAACTCTAAGTGTTTTAGCCTTTAGCCAAATTCTACTCCTGAAAGTTTATAATGGTACCCATTAGTTTCCAGACTTGAGAGCTCATGTTCCACATTTCCCGAATCACATCAAAACTGAAAAGGGAATGGACAGAATCAGAATTAGTATTGTCCCCCATTCCCCTAGTTCAAGCTAGGAAAACAATCATGGGGTTTCATGTTGGTGCATCACAGCAAAGGGGCTAGAAAGCTATTGGGCATCTGGAAACTCCCCAGGCATAAGAATTTCTCTAGCAGGCATAGAGTCAACACAACTAGCTTTCTCATTATCTTTTTAAAAATAAATAAATAAGTAAATAACCTTGTCTGTGATAAAATGGACACGGACAGCACACTGCTCTGCTCCAGTGATTTCTTGGCAAGATTTCAGCCCTTCGGGGCTCTACCTAACTGTAGCAGCTTGACCAGTCCTGGAATTCTCTTTTGTAATTCTGAAAGTTTAATTATATATAGAATGCATAGTGATGTCTGTGTTTAAAGCTGCCTGAATATTTGCATTCTAGAGGGCCATTCTGAGTGTCTTTGAAGTCTCAGTGAACATATTCAGAGAGAATAAAATAACTCTTCCTATAAGAAACAACCACAGTGCTCTCTTTTTGAGCCTCAAGACTTAGAAGGAGAAGGTGTTATATTTGGATCTATTCACACTAAACTAACTTCCATATGGCAACATCTTGAAAAATAAGGATGTGGCATCTACAGGGTGATTCAGAGAGTAGAAATGGAGAACTTTGGCTGTACCATCAATGGGGAGATTTAGGAGTCCCTGAAAGATAAAAATTCCACATACATACAACAAGAAAGACCTTAAATAACTGAGATTGGAATGTGTCACTTCTTGAAGCCTATGTAACTGAATCTGAAACGGACATTTCAGATGCCTGTGTCTATTCCCTTGTTTTAATGAATAAAGCTAATTGGATGTTTCCCTTTTTACAGCTGAGGGGGGAAATTGACTTCTGAATAAGTGCTTCATGTCTAGGTTGTATGCCAAAGGCACCTGAGCTGAAATCCCATGTTGCTGCCAGCAGCTGCAGTGGTCTCACTCAGCTACTGGGTTCCACTTCCCTTCCTGCTCCTGCCTCCCATTTTTCAGCTTGCCTTCTCCTTTACCTGAGCTCTGGCACTCAAAATAGGACAGGAACTTTATTTTCACAATAGCAGATCAAGTCTCTCAATTTTACCTATCGTAAAATACACACAACTGTGGCTGTTCCTTCATACTGAGACTAATGGGATGGAAGAGCAAACTTTCTTACTCTCCAAAAGGGTCACATCCAAACAGCTTTCTGGGAATGGCCTTTAGTCTGTGCTAAATTCCTAACTAAGCCAGGCTATAGATAGTCCTTCAATAGTACCCCCACTCCTGCTGTGTTCATCCATTGTGCTACCACGTGCAATGAAATCATGGAAGCAGAGGAGAACAAACAGCAGAGTACAATTCTTCAGCTCATTGACTCACTCTTTCTGCTTGACTTACTCTCTTCTTACAGGCCTTGGGTTTTTGATTTCCACCCTGGAGCTGGTTAAACAAATTCTCAAAGGAGAATCTGTGTTACAATTTCTGGTTGCAGGTACATTTCTGAATGACTTACTGAAGCTCAGTCTGCATTTGGCAGATTGCTAACATTGTAAAAATATATAGCTTTATTAAAAATTCTGCTATTTAGTTGTTGTAGTTCTTTTTTTTATTTCTCAATGTCCATGTTTTTATTTCCGTGCCCATGTCCGATTTAATTCTGTATGTATGCAATGACAAAGCAATTTATCATTATCTGTAATATTGTATGAAATGACATCTCACTCTCTTAAAGGTAGCTGGCAACTGGTCCTGAGAGTGTGGCCATGCCATCACACAGTGAAGGTCATTTGCACTGATTACACAGCTTTTTCCTACCTTTGCATACTTGCCTTGATGCAGAGAATTGTGTTCTTATTTTAAAGCTCTATAGACCAGTAAATCCACTCTTTATTTTCCTGCTTGCCTGAACAGAGTCAAGAACCGAACCTGTGTGGTAGTGTGTAGGATGGTATAAAGTCTCTCCAGTTGAAAATCAGGCATGTCTATTATCAGCAGTATTAAGAATTAATGGAAAATACTTGAAAATGCCAAATGTGCACTCCAATGCATTCTTATCTGACACTGAAATGGGATATAGTCTGAGTGAAATGATCTAAGTCACAAGAAGAGTACTGACGCACATGACTGTAAACAGCCAATTTTATCTTCCACCTTTTTTACCAAGTGAAAAAATGAGAACAACAACAAAATAAACCAAATCAAAACCAAAACTCCAGCAGTAAAACTGCCTTACTGTGTATCAAAGTGTTGACAAAATCTAAAGGCAGCTCCATATTATGTCACACAAGGCACCTTTTTTCTGTCATCATTCTCAGGGCACATTTTCAACAGACTTTTGAACTAGAATATGCTCCATGACAGAATTTCTTCTTTTGATACTTTTCCTGTAACTTTCCCCCAAATTTTTAAAGCTTTCATGCTTTTGCACTTGTGCACAAGTTATTCCAAAGGTAAGGTGCTTTCTCAAAAACACAGCTGTCCTATTGCACCAGTGTTCTGTGAGACAATTACATAATATTCTATGGTTTTATGTTGTTGGTTTTTATCCCTGAATCACCTAATTTCATGTAGAAATTAAACAGTAAGCAACAAATATCTGAAGCAGTAAATAACAAATGGAGTCGTATAAAATTAATTATTATCACATTTATAATTTGTTCAATGTATGTACATTTTTAGAATAATGCCAGTGACATGTAAATGCAGCAGAAGTTTATTTAATGAATGATTAGTAAACAATTTACCACTGTCTTTCATTACCTGAACTAAGATTCAACAAAAATGTACCACAGGTAAAAATACAGATACAGAGAGCAGAGAAAGAATATTGAATCAATATGCACAAGACTCATATTGAAAAGGCAATTTTAACTTAGGCATTTAGATATTTTTGAGTGATTTGCTCAGCAGCCAGGCAGGTTTGTTGCTATTGCTTTTCCTATCAACTAGACAAGAAAAAAATTCCTACCTCTTATAATTTCATTTATATACTTCCAGTGTATGCATTTTGTGGTAATCTTAAAATCCACCTTGAATTATCCATGTTGTCATGAAAAAAAAAAATAATAAAAATAAAAAAAAATTTGGAAAGTCATGTTTAAACTATATTTGATATTAGAATGTTTGATATTTTTTAGCTGAAAATGCTTTGACTTGTAAGATTCAAAAAGTGACCAATTTTTAAAATAAAGACAAAAAAAAATAGTTTTATCTATCCCTGATATATACTAGAAGAAACCATTTTTCCCCATGTTTTGCTTTGTTTTTTTTTTGTTTTGTTTTGTTTTGTTTTTGTTGTTGTTGTTGTTGTTGTTGTTTGTTTTTTTTTCCCTGCTAGAATTTTAAGTTCCACCTGCAGACATATTTTGATACACAGTGTATATCTTGCTATATTGCATATGCATCAATGTAGCTTTTTTTTACTTTAAGGCAACTGCATTGAATTATACCTGATGAGAATCAAAACTGTTGCATATAATTGTTTTGAAATGAAAATTTATGGGGATGGCTGGACCAGATGATCTCGGAGGTCTTTTCCAACCTTAATGATTCTATGATTCTGTGTAGTTTTATGAAACAGGATATATGCTAATATGTCTCCCTGAATAGAGGTCTTAAAGTAAAGTAGAATGAAAGAAATTACATGAATTTTGCTTTAAATAGTAGGACAAATTACTACACTTCCACAAAGTGTTATTAACAAAATGACCAGATAACAAGAAAAATTAGACTCTCAGGTAGAATAGAAAATATGACAGTAAAACAAACATGTTATTAAGAGAACTTGATTTGGACATCTAAAGTTTCCAAAGAAAAGATGCTTGAAATTATAGCAACAATACTTGGGAACCTTTGTGTCATCTTCTGATTGAAATTAATCCCGTCTCATACATAAAGCTGATTAACTTTCACATTAACTAATGTGAGAGGTTTATCAAGCTATATTTGTAAAGAAGTTTTGCCAAAATAGCATGAAATCAATCAATGCATAAAAACACTCATCAAATGCCCACTAAAGCCAATGGGAAACTTTACAGTGATTTCAGGGAGCTTTATTTTCAGTGTTGAAACATAAAGGTCTTCACAGAGAATAAATGCTGGCATCAGAATCCTTATTTATTTAATTATTTATTTGTTTTGCAGGCAACAGTACACAATTACACAGTAAGTTGACTCTGACACTAACTGCTCATCTGTTGACTGGCACTCCATATTTTCAAGAAAAGTTTCTAATTATGCCAGCACAATCATTTGTACTCCTACCACTGACTCACCTGCTCCTGGTGCGACGCTAACATCCCTGACGGAGAGGAATGCATGGTAGCAATGACTTCAATAACTGCCTCCCTGTTTTTCTATACAAAATGCATTGCTTAGCATTGCTTGCGTTTGCAAATTCAGCTGATAACAGAAAAGATAGTTAAAGAACTCATGGTTGGTTTGAGGGGATGTTTGCATTTGGTAACATGATTAGTGAAGCATATATACAGGAATTATTGAAAGTGAATATAAAATACAAAAGATATAAAAGTTATCAGATATATATTGATAAGTGCATATAAGTTCCTTGGGTTTATGTGGCAAGGGCTTGGTAGCAGGGGACTGCAAGGGTGGCTTCTTTGAGCAGAGCCCAGCAGCTGCCCCATGGCAGATCAGAGCCAGCTCCAGCAGACTCCAAATGGGACCCAGTGCTGGCCAGAAACGAGCCAGGGAGCGACACTAGGTGGGCCTCTGGGAGAGCAGATTGAAGGGCGGGAAAAAAATGGTGTGCTACAGAAGCTGGGAGACAGGACTGAGAAAATATGGAGGGAACCACCCCTGCAGCCCCTAAGGTCAGTGCAGAAGGAGGGCAGGAGGTGCTCCAGGCACACAGCAGCAGTTCCCCTGCGGCCTGTGGAGAGGACCCTGGTGGAGCAGGCTGTCCCCCTGCAGCCCATGGAGCACATGGAGCAGATCTCCACGCTGCAGACCGTGGAGGAGCCCCCGGTGGAGCAGGTGGAGGTGGCCTGGAGGAGGCTGCGGCCCATGGAGAGCCCCCGCAGGAGCAGGGCCCGGGCTGGAGCTGCAGCCCGTGGAGAGGAGCCCACGTAGGAGCAGGGGGCCTGGGGGGAGCTGCTGCCCGTGGAGGACCCGTGCTGGAGCAGTTTACCCCTGGGGGATGGACCCCGTGGTATGGAGCCATGTGGGAGCAGTTCTTGAAGAGCTGCTGCCTGTGGGCAGCCCTCGCAGGCTCAGTCCGGGAAGGATGGCACCCTGTGGGAGGGACCCCACTTGGATCAGGGGCAGAGAGTGACTGAGAAGGAGCAGCGGAGACAAAGCGTCAAGAACTGAATGCAGCCCCCATGAGCCATTTCCCTGCACTGCTCGCAAGAGAGGAGGTAGAAGAGGTTGGATGGGGAGAGGTCGGGGGGGAACTGTGTTTAATTTTCTTTTAGTTTCTCACTGCTGTAGTCCACAAATGATAGGCAGTAAATTACGTTAATTCCCCCTATTCTGAGCCTGTTTTGCCCATAACGATAATTGTTGAGTGATCTCCCTGTCATTATTTCAGCCCTTGAGCCCTTTTTGTCATATTTTCTCTTTTTTACTTTGAGGAGGGGGAGCAAGAGAGAGGTTGTAGTGGAGTTCAGCTGCATAGCAGGGTAAAACCGACACAATAAGATAAATATGCTGCACTAGAAAGAGTAAATCCACTGATACTTAAATAAATAATTAATCATTACAGAAATCTTGAATTTTTTGCTTTATCTGATTTAATAAATTATGCAGTCAGGTCCAAAAAGTCACTTAAGGCAGTATAACTGATGTGTGGAGCTGAGCCTGGGAAACTAAAGAAAATTATAACACATTGTTTGATTAGTTTCTGTCCTGATTTCAGCTGAGATAGAGTTAAATTTTCCTCCTAGTAGCTGGTATGGTGCTGTGTTTTGGACTTAGGATGAGAATAATGCTGATAACACATCGATGTTTTAGTTGCTGCAGAGCAGTGCTCACACAAAGCCAAGGACTTTTCAACTTCTTGTGCCTCCCTGCCAGCAAAAGGAGTAGGGATGCTCAAGTATCTGGGAGGGGACAGCCAGGACAGCTGGCCCAGGCTGGCCAAAGGGATGTCCTGTAGCATGTAGCATCTTGCTGAACAATAAAACTGGGGAGGGGGAGCGCTGCTCGGGAGCAATGCTGGGAATTTGTCAGAGGGTGGTAAGCAATTGCATTGTGTATCACTTTCTTTGTATATTCTTTTATCATTATTATTATTTCATTCCTTTTCTGTCCCATTTAACTGTCTTTATCTCAGCCCAAGATTTTTTACCTGTTTTTGTTTGTTTGTTTTTGTTTTGTTTTGTTTTGATTCTATGGGAGGTGAGGAGGAGTAAACAAACAGCTGTGTGGTGCTCAGCTGCCTGCTGGGTTAAAGCACAACATTTCCAACCTTAATGATTCTATGGTTCTATGATTCTGAATAAATTTTTTTCCTTTGGTAATAGCAAAACCTTCTGCTGCTTTATAGGTAAGTAAAAAAAAATAATACTAAAGTTACAATTGCTTACGTCTCTATCAACTCCTCCTTGTTTTTCCCTAAGAATAACCAAGACATTTCAATTTTGCTTTTATTTGACCTTAACAGAATTGTTCTCTTAGCTCTGCAAACTCTCTTTCATTTATGTTTCTTAGGCAACATAATTTGCTTCAGTTCACTTCTTACACACATTTTGGCATTTATCAACTGGTAAATAAGACCATCTAGTAAAGGTAAATGAACAATCATTACTGAAAAAACTTTCTTTCCTCTTGTTGATTAATCCTTGATTAATATGTTCTGTATTGTAACTCAGGTATCACCATTTTGCCTCTGATGTCATGCTTCTGAAAGCAATACAGATCTGAAAATTGTTTTGCTCTTTCTTGCCTTTTTCAAGTCTGCTTTTCTGATTTGCTCATTACAGACCTGTTTGCATTAGTCTGCACCAATGAAAGCAGAATTGTTTACTATTTACAGCAGAGTCATCTCTAGGCTTATCTAAAATTCATTCAGACTAACACTTTGTGGCACTTCCACAGAAGTTAAGCTGTTTTCTTAAATAGCTTCTCAGGGTAAAAGTGGCCTGTCTTAATCCCAGAGTTATTCACAGTAACAAGATAGACACTGTGAGAAACTAAATAGAAGCCTCTAAACTGTGGATTGTAATGCTTTTGAATACCATCATCACAATATTGAGACTTAATATGAGTCAAAAAACATTAGAGATTTCTTTTATTGTCAAGTTCAATTAAAACCTTCCTGGAAGAGTTAACATTTCCTGTGGAGTCTTGTGTATAATACCTGCCAATTGTTTCAGAAAAAAAAAAAAAAAAAAAAAAAAGCAACGAAATTAGGCCAAATGGTGGTATAAGCTTCAAATATCAACATCTCTACATCTCTAAAGTATTCTCTGTAGAAATATAATATTCATAGGAAAAATTCATTGTTTTGAGGAGAGGGATAAATGCTCCCTCTACATATGTCTTTCTCCCTCTCCTTAGTCTTGTCATTAAGAGACAGTACTGAGATGCTGAAGAACATTTGCAGCAATGGAAATTACAGTTTATAAATATTTCACACAACCCAATGATTATACTTGATTAATTAGTTTTCAAGAAGCAAGTTAAAAGCCATGAAAACAACAACAAAACCTCACTGAATAATTTCTCAAAGAGAGTATCAGTAAGCAGATATCCCTTTCAAAACATCAGTATTACCAATTGCATAGGCCACTTACCTCAAATACAAATTAAAAGAAAATTTCAGTATTACTTTACTGGCTATTTTACATAATTTAATGCTTTGTATTTACCCCAAGAGAAAAACACATGAACAATCAACACTTTTTGGGCTGAACCATAATTTTAGTTTTAAATTATTTTTAAAATACCATCTGCCACATAATGGGACATTTCTTCTTAAAATTGCATCTGAAATCTCTTAAGCTCACTAAATATGTATGATATATATCATTATTAATATTTTCCCACATCCATCAGTATCATTCAATATCCAATGAACAATTTACATGAAAGTCCATTAGTAGATAAAAGGGGGGCGTTAGAACCCATGCAGGTACTGTAGAGATGTATAGGACCTTTCTCGCATGTTTAAAATAGAAATTTCAAGAAAATGTTAGACTTTTCTTTTTTTTTTTCCCTGTTAGAAATTTAGTTCTAATTAGGCTAAGCATATAATCATGTTGAACATACTTCAATCTCCAAATTTTGTTTTCTTATAGGAAAGACTAAAGAGTCCACAAGTCTGCAGTGAGAATACAATTCAACAACAGGCTGTTTCCATTCTAATTGAGCCAGCAGCAGCAACATAGGAGGCAGAACTTTCAGTTGTGCTAGCTAAAAGATTAAGTTTCCTAACTGAAACACACAGTAAAAGAGGGCAAATCTCATTTTATCCTAATGCAGAGTAAGAGCTGCATTCTTTTCTAATTAATGCATAAAATGAATTTTAAATCTGGTAACTCTGAAATGCATTTCTCTGATAGGGAAAGAAATGAAAACGGAACACTCTGCAGTATATGTATACATGTAGAATGATTATTTTGAGAAGGAAAAAATCCATTATGGAAGAAAGATAATTGCTGGTATATGTTAAAGTTCAAACTTAGGGGGAAACTACTCTATAGGCACAGTCCTACAGCTCTGATGGAACTGAATTATTGGGAATACAGTTACTTCTAGGGAATACAGTTACCTCTATTTTAATAACACTTTTTTTCTTACCTAGATAATTACAAGCCATGAAACAGAAGTAGATGGTGGTCTTCAAAACTGGAGGAAATGATGCTAACAGAAAGAAAAGAATAAAAGACAATAGTTAAAAGCCACAGACAATCTCCATCTTATATATTTTCATTTCCATAAGAAGGAAGGCTCAACAGGTATAAGCTGGATTTAGCTAAAAGCAGTTTGATTTATTTATGTTTGAATAAATTCTCTCACATAACAATACCACTGTGTCTACCACTAAAAACAGTAACCTTTGCCCAAGCTGCAGAACAGTAATCTGAAATATTCCAGCAAGACACAATACAATCTTATACTCTCCAAGGCTTTAGAGTCTGTAGTTATCCCTGCAGAGCTGTTGCCTACTGCATATTCTATGCACATGCAATGTAAATGATGTGTTTTGATTTTCCATTGCTCTCAGAAATCTGCTTCTTACTCAAGGCCTGCATTTCATCCTTTTTTTTATCTAAATGGCTTCTGTCTCAGCATGGCTTCTACGCAATTCCTTCAGAAGACTTTGAAAGGTGCCAGTCCTAGCAATACTACTACTGATCTGATACACTTAAGTAAGACAGATTGCTTCAGTAGGCACTGAAAACATACACAAGCCTAAGTAAGATAGACTGATCCAGACTTTATCTTTCTCAAACTGGAAACAAGAAGAGAAATAAGAAATGAAAAGATAAGAACATACATCAGCATAATACGATTGGTATGTTTTTGGTCTTAGTCCTTGAGAGTTTCAGAAACTGAGCTCTGATCCTGCCTATTGACAAGTGCCCTATTGCTGTAGGCTAGGTCTCTAATGGTTATTTGAACACATATAATCCATCAGGTTTTGTCTGGTCTCTCCTGTAAACTTTAGTAGTCACATTTCAAGCTCAAATGTTCCGCATTTATCTATTCTAAATCATTTCTAATGCCACAAAGCAAAGGTTCAACGTTGGGTTAACAAGATAAAGTGGTGAAGAAGTGACCTAGAGAAGCATCCAGAGGATGACTTTCATTGGACTCAGATTATTGACTGGGAGGGGAACATCTTAAGAGCACACACCAGAGGGAAAGTGTATCTGCGCAGCAGCAAAAAAAAGTGTTTGAGGTGTCAGGACTGTTAAAAACCATTCAGGATAAAGAGCAAGGAAGAGCTGACTGGAAAATGCAAAAGGTGTTCCAAGTATCAAAACTTCTAGTTACAGTTCTGGTTCATTATTCCTTCATTACAAAGGCTTTTTTATTCTCTGGATCATAGTGTGGGCAGGAGGAAAATCAGCAAACAAAACCTAAAACATAAGAAGAACAGTCAGCAAGGTAGTGGTTTAAAATAACTTTCTCATCAACCACCAATGTAAAACTCTTCAAGTGAACAAAAAGAAATTAAAGGGAGACATCAAATCCGCTATCATCCCTCAAACAATGTACAAAAATATTTCAATGTTTTTGTATGAAGGCATTTAATGGTTAGACATGCCTTGAAAAATCAAAGTATCTGCCTCCATTACAATGTATTTTAGAGTTTAATAAAATCTCTTCCATAAATTAATATCACATTAAAATCAAGATGAAACTTTTCTTTTACAGAGGTTCTTCTATTGCATTTTTCCTGGTGCTGAAACCCTTTTCTGGTATTACGGGAACAACCTACAATCCCAGTCTTTTTGGTCCCTGCCCAGAAGGAAACCTTTCCATGTCTCTGTTTTAATTCATGCTTGGACTCTCCACATGACAATTCGATCCACTCTAAGTAGGTTACCATGCCAACCTCCTTAACGTTAACCTTTACAAGAAACCACAGAAAAATTGCCAAATAATACAGGATAGCTGTTCTAAAATAACAGCAATGCTTTAAAATGCTACCACCTGGTGGTAACCAAGTAGCAAAACCTTGACACATGCTAAAAACAGATGACCAAATTCTGGCTCTGACTAAATAAATTTCCAGCTTTAGAGGGGTCGCAAACCAGTCAGGGAAAGCTAGTGGGACTGACTTTACAATGTTTCACCTGTTCAGGAGAGGAATATGACACATCAAATTTTGCATGGTCTGGTATGATGTGCTATACACTTTTCATGTATCACAGTTCACATATGTAGCTGTGAATAAAAAGGCAAAATTAAAGTTCCCTAAACAAGATGGTTAAGAAGATGGTTCACTACTTGGTATTGAATGTGCAGGCTATTTGTCCTGGTACAGAATAAAAGATAGAGGTACACAAATATGGAAAAAGGATGAATTTTCTACAAGGGTAAATCCACTGACTTCAGCAGAGCCACAGCCACAGGAAAACATTTGGAGATCCCCTTGTCAATTGCCTTATGTAACATGATGCGCATTAATCAGTAGCTAAGGTAAGGTAGAAGAGACAAACGTGCATTTCTACAAATATCCAATGGTTGCTATTAAAATCTTTATATTTGCCACTTTCAAGTAATAAAATCCCTGTTCTCTGGGCAGAGAAGCCAAGAACACCATACACTTCAGAGATACCAGTTAGGGAATACACCATGGGCTTGGGTCTAATCTCACTTACAGTGAGTCAGTACAAGGCTGCCTCTGCTGGCTCCAGCTGAATTATTTCTGATTCATATTGGACGGAGATCAAAACAAAGTCCTCCTCCAAGTCTAATTAATTTTGTTTTTATTCTCGCTTGCATCTGAATTAACAGTGGACAGTCAATACATATGCATTAAAATTTCCCTGTTAACTCTGATGATAGAAGCATATGTGTGTTTCACAGAGTGCTGTGTCTCAGTGTACCTGGAGAATATGGTTTTGGTTGGTACAGACAGATCATAAGGGAAGATACCCATAGGTATGAGAAAATGCCTGATAATTTACATAAGCATCTGGCAATGTGCTAGGAAGGCCAAAAGCTCACACAGCATCTGCAGATCATCATCAGATTGCTTTGCCACTGCTTCTGAATGGCCTTATATATCATAGCCCATGCTTCTGAATGACCTTATATATTTCATTTCTGAAATTACAGCTTCCTTTTCTGCCTTTCAAATTACCATTGAGCTTAGAGGCTTAGAGGTAAATGTGCTAGCTCTTCACCCTTCTTCAAAAATAGAAAATCCTTCCCTGTATGTGAAAGCTTCATTTTTTTAAAAGATGTGGCATTTTGTTGTTGGTTTGGGTTTTTTCTCCCCTGCTATGTTCGCTTTCCTAATCCAGAATCATTACATTGATTGACAGATGCATAATAGCCAGAAATGCATGGTAAAGTTGAAAAGGAAAATAACCTTTGCTACAGTATAATATTTCATGTAAAAAGCTATACAGTAGCAGTTATGATACCTTAAATTTCCTATGTTATTTCCTATACTTATGATAGTATATAACTGCAATATCTATTTGGACTTATATTTTATGATGGTCATTGCAGAAACTGACCACTATGAAGTAGAATAGCTTGTACAAAGAAATAAGGAAAAATATCAGATGAGAAGATGCTTTCCCTTTTTTTTTTCTTTTTTCTGAAAAAAATAAAAATAAAAAAATTAGTCACCCTTCTGCATGTATCCAATTGGTTCTGTTATATCACTTCAGATGACATTAGAATGCTAGTATCATGTACAAAAGCAAGAGATCCTTTCAATTACTTAGGCACATGTTCAGACTGAATTTTTCACTGGGACTCAAATGGAAGCTGATTTGCACATTCCATTTGTTCTTTGTACACTGTAAGTACTTGCTACTAAATTTATGTTGGTAATCAAATACCTTTTTTCTGACTTTTCATATTTTTGCTCATATTTCTGAGGAATGATCAAGAAATAAGAATTAGATTTTTTTTGACGATGTCAGTTCTGTCTGAATCCCTAATTATTACTGGTGATCATTTGCACATGCAGGCTAATGGGCACTTCTTTCCAACACATTTTCCGCTGGAAAATCACAAAATATTGAATATACTTAATATGCTCAGATTGCACACATCTTGTAAACCTGAGTATTGACTTGGCTTTACCTAAGGTGGCAATATGGTAGTGCTTTAAGAGCCTTGCTGAGTAACTAGGGGAGTGATAGATTAGAAAACAAAGTCATTTCATTCACCACCTACACACACACTTCGACCATTAAAGGTAGATTACATATTTGCAGTTTTTAGTCCAGCTGGTAAAAGGTCTGATTGCCTAGCACTTTGTCAATGCCAATAAGCAGAAGGAAGTATGTATCTGGACAGATGAACAAAATCACTGATGGGAGACTCTGACTGAGCTAGAAATCAGGAACTATGAGGTAAGTGCAGTGTGATTAATGTCAAGATAGCTGGCACTAATACACAAGAGCCTCGGGCTGGACAATCTAAAGGAGCAAGAAAACTAAGGGAGACAAAAAGAATGGAGGAGATAATGCCACAGTTTCAGGAAAAAAAAAAAAAAAAAAAAAAAAAAAAAAAAATGTGAGAATAAAATTCCAATTTTTTAAAAAAAAAAAAAAAAAAAAAAAAAAAAAGACACGATGTTACATTGAAATTTGAATTTTGTGAACAAATGAAAATACTTCACGGACATTAATATACACATCCTTCTAGAGAATTCTATGACAGTTGTGATAAGAAAAAAAAATATCTTCAAACAACTCAGTTTTCTCAGGCAGGAGAGGACTTAAACACAGTTTAGGTCAGAACCCCATACATGAGTGGAAGGAAGAATCAAGGGTTAAAGCAGATAATAAAAGAGAAAGAATGTTTGGGATACAAAGTGAAAGTCTGAAACTAAAAGAGCCAGACACACTGAACAGAGCTCCAATCCTTAATATAAGCAAAACCAGAAATCAACTAGATCATTATAAAAATAGAGAATAATAAGAAATGTAGTAAAAAAAAACTTAGCAGTGTGACTCTTGAAGATGAAGGAAGTTATTCTAGTAATAGAAATGTGTAGTATTTTTAATAGTTTAGAGATAGTAGGTCACACAATTGCAGCTCCATCATGTACATATTGAAACATCAGAATGCTTAAAAGTTTTATAGGAAACCTTATAGCAAAATGAAAAAAGAGGAACTAAAAAGTTAAAACAGTATAGAATTTGGCATTGCAAACAAGCTGAAGAAATTTAATAAGGAAAAAGCAGAAATAAAGCTACTTATAGTGGCTTTAGTCTCAAGTACCAGGAGCACTGGTGCTTCAAATCTCTAATAGTGCCCATATCTCTACTAGCCCTTGCCACGTTTTGTTTTACAGAATGTTTGCAGAATGGTGTATTTTTAAATGGTGTTTTCTAGCAAAGGATATATTTGTTTTGATTTGTCAACCTATTTCTTTGCACCTGATCTAGTAAAAGTAAACAGATCATAAGTGATACGAGACCCTTTATAATGCTGGCCTATTCCTCAAAGGATTTGACTCCAGGGTTTTATAAAAAAGAAAACACTGGAGGTCCTGCAGATGAAAAATCTGTAACTAGACCCAAAAAGAGTGAGGTCCTATGCAGAGTGCAGTGTATGACTTGTAGCGATCATCACACAAACAACTAGGCAAGTAACCTGCAATGCTAAGCAACATGGTCAGACTGATCCTTGGTACAACTCCATATATTGGGAGGAATTTGTATCCCAGACAACTGCCATGTTGAGTCTCATTTGAACGTGATGTAAGCAGGTTCAACTCCCTTGATATCAATGCAATACGACCGGCTTAGTGTAGGAGGCATGGATTTGGCATAACATGTCTCTTGTAGTGAATTGATTTTGCGAAACACCACAGTTTGTCAGCCCATTTGCTATCTCCAGTCTCTGGAGATCTGCCCCCTTCTAGTACTGCATTGATTCATTGCTGAATTGACCTTTAAGAATGGACCAGAATAGAATAGAATTTAGTTTGTATAATGCCTTTCATTCTGAAGATGTCTCCAATCACTGATAAACCAATAATAATATGAAGCTAATGTGTAGGCAAATAAAAAAACAGTTGTAAATTAGGCAACAATACATATACTGCCTTGAATACAAGACTATTAAAAGGAAACAAAAATAAAAACAAAAACAAACACATGGGTTGCTTGTATTTGGGAGTTTTCTCCCTTTACATTTAAATCATAACATTACAGAAAACATTTTTTGTGTTTGAAATACACTAAACTATAGTATAAATCTATATATAACACTTTTCACTGATCCATTCTTTTGGATTTAAAAATATTTTGTTTCTTCCAGATGAAAAAAAATTCTTTTCAGACTTAGTTTAAAGCAAATCTATGCAGTTGTTTTTGAGATGTGTGAGGCTGTGCTTTGCAGGTCTTGAATATCTATCTCTGCAAAGCTTCCTGTTGACCATGTGAAAACATTTTTTTTTTCATCTCCATTACTTCCTCTCAAATTCTTCATGCTTCTGGGGTAGCATAGAGGTAAAGAATTACCATCATGTTCTTCATCTGAAAGACGAAAAATGCTTTAAATGCTACAGAAGTGATAGAGCAATAAGCTGATACATTCAAACTGTTTTTGAGCCTGCAAAGCCAATATCTTCCTTACATGTCTTTGTATTCACACAGAATTCTATTATGCTTAATAAGACTTCTAGCAGCTGAATTGCTTGGTATGCTCATGATCACAGGGAACTTTAGCACGGTAACAAAGAGTGCATGAAGCACTTGCTTTGCTAAAAAAGCAAAGGACATGCATAAGGAAAAGCAGTCTATGAGCCTGAAAAGAAATAAAACCATGGAATGGTTCCTTGCATGGAATGCAAGAAATTCAATGTCAGGAAAGCTTACTTGAAATGGTTTAGAAGTGCAAACCAGCTTCTTCTTTACTCCGTATTAGCTACAGTTGCCTGACGTCAGATGCTGCCATTCTGATGCACGTTTTTTATTTTCTTGCTACTACTGTAAGATAACGTCAAATGATTAATGTGTTGTAAAAACATATCTTTGTGGGAGAATGTTAAAAGTCCTCAGAGATACTTGCATTGCTCCTAAATGCAGTTTTGAAAATCTATTCTGTCTGTTTGTTTGACTGGTAAAGGATTTCCTACTCTGCACCAGCTAATATGGTTATGAAATGCCAAGACAGACCTCTGAAATGTGCATACAGACATCTCTGAGTTTAGAGAACTTTTCAAATATAGACTTTTTTTTTTTTTTTTTTTTTTTCCTGAAAGTGGATACAGTAGATTGTAGCAGATGGCTTGTTCTGTCTGGTAAATCCTTCTTAGTTCGTGGCTCATTGAACTAGTAGTGTCATTACAGTCTAGCATGTTAATTTGGAATCCATGTGCTAAACTTCAATGCAAATTTTTATGATGGAAAGATTTGATCCATGTGCACAATCGTTACTCATTCAGTACAATAAAGTAGTTAAAGCTCCCTCTAGATATTTTTTCAAGCTAGACTTTCAACTGTCCTCTACAATTTGATTGGAAAAGCAGATTGTGTGTAGTTGCTAGGAGGTTAATGCAAGAATATATTTTTCCTAGTGACTTGGAAACATGAAGATTAAAAAAATAAATAAATAAAAAGAAAATATCCATTTAATATAATAATTAACTATAGTCTACATTTACATCTGTATCTTTCACTTCCTTAACCATTTTCTTGGCACAGAAGTTGCTGAAGAACTTCAAATTTCACATGCTGGGGTCTGTTGGTCTCTACAACATAAGGCAATATTCACTAGAAGCACATGTTAAAGAAACTTAGAAACTAATCTTCAGCATTATGTAGTGGATTTCCACAGGCCTTTTAGTGATTAAAATTTTAATCACCTGATGATTAAAGGTTTCATTACTAGGCAATTAGCACTTAAAGTTAAGTGCCAGGCATTTAACACTGTATTGGAAGTGGAACTGCCACCGGTGGGGGATTGCAATGGTGAAAGGATCATAATGGAGCAATGAAGTAGAAGCGAAGGGGGCAGACTAGGTCAGAGGGAAGGGGAAGCTTCAGGTGCAAGTGTATGAGCAGTGAGGATCTTTTTCAGCAGGTTTCAAAAGGAGATTTAGGTCTGATGATGGAAATGTCAGGGCTGGAAGTTCCATGGGGGTCCAGGAGCAGTGGGAGCTCTCTGCAGCAGCAAGGCAGGGCAGCAAGGCACCAGAGCCCATCCCACCACCTGCCAGGAGCAGGGCAGCTGGGGCATTGGGGCAGCTTCAGCCCCAGGCATAGCGCTCCCCTCTGAGGATAAAGCTGGACCAGCCCCAGTGGAGACCATGGCCAGGCAGGACCAAGCAGGACAGTGCTGTGGGGAGAAGGAGGTGGGCCTTGCCACAGCCTTGCTGGGGAAGGAGCTGAAGGCCCTTGGGGGCCTGCACGGTACTTTAGGCCTTGCATAGTAACGTGGATCTTGAGTCAGAGTGAAGCCTGTGTGGAAACTGGTCACAAGGAGTGTTTGTTCAATTTTCTGTGTCTTTTGAGATAGAAACCACTTCAGAAAACCTTACTAGTTCTTGTAGAAAATTATAATGTGAATTGTTAGTGCTTTTGTTTTCCATGAAAGGATATATTTAGCTGGAAACCTTCTCTCTGTTACCCTAAGAAAACTGCATTGCAATTTAAACAAGATTCATTATTTTGTGTTTATTTCAGAACTGTAGATCTTGCATATTGGCAGTGAGTGTTGAAATGCCGAGCTGGAAGCTGATTAGTTCTTTTCTTAGCTCTTGCTAGTTTTAGCTGCCTCTTGTTTTTTTCTTTTTTCCTTTTTTTTTTTTTTTTTTTTTTTTCCTTCTCACCAGCAGGAACATTTTAGTCCTAGAAGGGTTGCACAGGCTTTTTTCCAGTATAAATATCTAGTATTGATTTATCTGTGAACAAACTGCATTTGTTGTTTCAGTATAAAATATGTACAGTACACATTGGAGCTGGAAGATGTTAGAATTCTCTGGTCTTCCAGAATAATAAATAATAATAATAATAAAAAGACCTGATTTTAAAAAAGACCTTGTTCTGACTCAGTTCCATAGCTCACTTTAATATTAGAGGAAGATACATTCATGTATCAGAGTCTAGACTGTGGAGCTTAATATATTCCTTCAGTGTTATCGTGCTGTTTCAAGATAGCATAGGGGTCTGAAACTATAACCAGACATTCAGAGGGACAGAAAGGTCACTTTCTTTCTCTTTTCTTTCTCTTTTTTCTTTTCAAAATTCACCATTTGAGTACCCTTACAGCGACTACAGTCATTGAGAAGCTGGGCAAACCAGTCCACAATATAAAGTCCAAGGTACTTGTGTTAGATTTAGTAAGTATGTTAGGAAAAATAATCCAGTTAAAATCCAAACCCTCCCCCATGTATTACCTAATTGTTTTTATTTGGTAGAAGGAAAGTGTAGTAAGTATTGGACTAAATTCTGTCCTTGCTTCTGCTGAAAAGCTAGATAGCAACTAAAAAAAGAAGCATCAGAATGAATCAAGCACTAACGGAGCTATATATGAGTAGGAATTAGATGGTGTGAGCTGGAATAGGTTTTTGCAGAAATTAAGTTAAAAAAAGCACAAAGCAATGTAAAAATAGTTTAAGAATGAAGGCTTGATTTCAATCTGGTGTTTTGGGAATAGCAAAGAGTACACTAAACTGTTCCATAACCTGAAGAAGTAATGTAAAGTAACAAACAAAATCCTCTTTGCAAAGCAACTGTGATAGTCTAACCTGGATTGTATATTTTTTTTCTTCCTTTTATTCTTTTGTGTGTGTGTGTGAATGACAAAAACCATGAAGACTGCACATTTTATACTTTTTATTTAAAAGGTGATATTACAATGGTCTCTGCTAGCATGAATAATTTGCATTGAGACAGACTGAATATCATCATGAAAGTGAAGTCTGAAGGCTGGTTTTGTTCATTTTTATCAATTTTTGATAAAGTCCTGCAAATTTACAGCAGAAAATGCTGCAGATGTTATAGGCACAGCTGCAGCTTTTCAAAGATAGATCTATAGGGTCTATAGAGTGGGTAGGGTGGGATTTGTCTCATCTTTCTTTTTAACTGCTGGCAAAAATTCATCTGACTAGTTTTACATAGCTACCTTGGAAGAAAAGGACTTACGTCCTTGAGGTACTTATTTCTGTCCACTAACTGCAAAATTGACTGACTCAGACATGTTTGCATTGTGGATATTTATGCCTGATGCAAGGAATTTTATCCTTAGGAGTATGAAGTTCTTCCTCAGGTGCTCATGCACAGCTTTCATTTTTATAAACCCTAAATAAATCTGGATCATCAGCAACTTGTCATATTTCTACTTGGATGAGATGAATCATGCCCTGGCAGTGTTTGTCTTTTTTATTTTTATTTTTTCTTTTTAGCCCAAGCGCATGACTATGCAGATTAAAAATCTGTAGACAAATGTGGTTGTAAACAAATTAGATGGGATGAATTCAGCCTTGAGTATTTTATCCTCTTTAACAGGCAGCCATTATGTTCCTGAGCTGGTAAGAAACCATCTCAAAATGAAATGTATTGTACAACATTAACTGCAGCTACCAACAAGTCATTAGGTGACAATTTAAGAAAAAGTAATTAACATAACAATTACAACAAATTCTGATGTTTATACTGGCAACACTGACCTCAGTACCTTAAGGGGAGATTAGTTTTGTTGGTGGTGGTGGTTGGTTGTTTGGTTTTACCCCTTTTTGTTTTTAGTATAATACTACCATGTAGCAGGAAACAGATCTATTTATTTGTAATTTCATGACTGTTTTTGTTCTTGTAAAATGAAGTTACAAATTCTGATGGATTTTGAGTAATGATAGTTATTGAAAGCCCATACTCAAGCCCATTCATTGATGTTGAATGGCAAGAGAAAATCTTGAGACACTTTAGCTAGCATTATCAAGTTAATATTTTTCTGGCTGGCTTTTAAAGAAAAGACTTTTTGAGGAAATTATTTGGAGGCAGGCAAGACAATTTCTGAAGGAAAATACAAAAACAGTCATAGAAAAGGTCACAGCCAGCTAATTAGATTTAAGGAGGTAGTAGCTGGTCAATTGGATGTAACCCTATGGTAAACTAAATTAACAGGGGATCAGACTTCTATATGGCTACAGTATGTCTTTATTAAAAAAGACCTGGTTGAAAATAATAAAAAGGAGATTGTCAAAAGCACTTTGAAAACAGAATTATTACTTTTGTAAGCACAAGTGTATGTACTGGAAAATAAATGAAAAGGATTTAGAACCTGAAATACATACATACACAGACACATTTATTTAATCTATGAGAGTGCAATGAGTAGGTCAAAGACGAAATGTAAAATTATCTGTATACTTCTCACATTCATCGTAAGATGCAGAAGAATTTGTTCTTCTTAGTGTGTTGAGCTATGAGGTCACCTACATCGAGAAAACATGTTCTAGGAGGTTTCACTTCTGGTTGCAATCAAGCTGAATTCAGAGGGTTAACTGATTATAGCTGTGTTGTATGTTACTTCCTGTATAACTGAGAATTATGTCTCAATGAATTAGAAATAAATCAGTAATCCCAGTTACACCAACATAAAGACAACTTATTTAAACATTTAAATGCAGGGAAGATATTTAATAACATTAGAGATAGTGTGCAGGTTCCATATAAGAGCCAACTATCAATATTAGAACCTTCTTTGGTCCTTCCTTACCTTCAGCAGCCCACGATCAGTTCTGATGGGAAGGCACAACATGGTGAAAAGGCAAGACTGTAAAAACCTCTTTTGAAACATAAGTGGTACAAGATAGTGATTTCTCCAACTTACTTTGTTCATTTTTTCTGCTCATATATAATGACTTAATTATATGAAACAAGTCATGCTATCATACTTAATCTCATTTACATTTAATGTATATGCAGATTTCTAAATTGTTTAACAAAATACTTAATGGAATATTCCAGATGCTATATCCAATTTGATGTTTTCTTATCAAAAAACATCATGCAGTGCAAAAATGAAAAGTTTTAGTAAGGTAAATTCAAATGCACAATACCGGGAATCTGGGAAGCAAGGCTGGACTTTGGCTTTTACAGAACTATTGTACTGGTGAGAAAGAAGACATTAGGAGGACCCTCCAAAAATGTTTAACCATTAAATATTGAGTTAATCCTCTACTGAACCAAATAAATTGGTTTTGAACGAATGATTCCATTTTGGACCAATATATATCTGTATGCACCTTTATTATGAAAGGCAATTAAAAATATTGCTTAACATCACACCATACACCAGCTGCAAAACAATTAAAATGACTGTAGCAACCACCACTGAACAATAAACCACAACATCAATTTTGGTTTTGGTTCATCTGGAGACCAGTTGGTGGAGTCCCTTGGGAGGCAGTGCTGAAGGGCAAAGGAGTCCAGGAAGCCTGGACACTCTTCAAGAAGGAAATCCTAAAGGTATAGAAGCAGGCTTCTGTAACATGTGCCATGCGCTGAAAGATGACCTGGTGGGGAAGAAGACCAGCCTAGCTGAACAGAGAGCTTTGGTTTGAGCTCAGTAAGAAAAAGACGGTTAATGACCTTTGGAAAAAGGAGCAGACCTCTCAGAGGGACTACAAAGATGTCATGAGGCTGTTCAGTGAGAAAATTAGGAGAGCCAAAGACTAACTTGAGCTCAATCTGGCTACTGCCATTAAGGACAATAAAAATGTTTTTATAAATACATAAACAAGGAAAGGAGGGCTAAGGAGGATCTCCATCCTTTATTGGATGTGCGGAGATACATAGTGACAAGAGAGGAGGAAAAGGCTGAAGTAATGAATGCCTTCTTTGCCTCAGTCTTTAGTAGTAGTTGTTCTCTGTGTACCCAGCCCTCTGTGCTAGTAGATAGGGACATAGAGCAGAATTAGGCCCTCATAATCTAAGAGGAAATGGTTAGAGACCTGATACTCCACTTAGATGTATGCAAGTCTGTAAGGCCAGATGGGATCCACCAGAGGGTAATGAAGAAGTTGGCAGAAGGGCTCGGAAGAGAAAACAAACAAAAAAAAACAAGCAAACAAAAACACGCAAAGGCTGTGTGGGAGAGAAAGAAAAAACAATTATTCTCTACTTCACATCAGCAAGAAATGCTCAGCCATGTCATGGGAAGCATGGCCTCAATACACATAGCAGTTGTTTTGGAGGACAAGAGCCCCCTCCCTCCTTCCCTTTTCCCACCTTTTATTGCTGAGTGTGACACCCTATGGTATGGAATATCCCTTTGGTTGGTTGGTTGGTTGGTTTAGGTCTGGTGGTGTCCCCTCCCCACCTCTTGCCCATCTCCAGCCTGCTGGCTCTGGGGGGGGGATTGGGGAGTCCTGATGCTGTGCCAGTATTGCACAGCTATAGCCAAAACACAGGTGTAATACCAGTGCTGCTATAGCTACAAGTGTAGAGCACAGCACTGCATGAGCTGCTGTGAGGAAAGTTAACTCCATCTCAGCCAGATCCAGTACAAGGACACACCTATTATTATACTTTTATTATTATTATTAATTTTAATTCTTTAGTTTTCTCAAAATCTTCAGGTTTTTACATGCTTTTATTGACTAATTTAGAACTAATCACATCTTCTCTTTTATTTCAGCAACCTTCTAAAATGTAGCTACTGGCTATGTTAATTTACATTAATTAATTAATTAATTAATACAGTTAGTCTCAACTAACACAGCATCTGTATTGCTACTTACTGTCCCCCTTTTAATGTATCCCTAAAGGCTTCCATGTTCATCCAATCAACAACTTCACTTATGTTGCACATTGCTGTATTTTCACTTGACAGCATTCAAATGAATTTGTTTGAATGGACCATTTCATCACACTACCTAGATTACACTCTGTTGCTGGCCTTATTTAATCATCATTCATCATTCTTCAAGTCTTTAAATCACTCAGATGATTTTTCAGATTTAATTCTAGCTCATTTAGATCAATATTAAATGATTCCAATATTAAATGATATCAGCATTATTTCTGGTCAACCCAGAGCCCTGCTAGAAATGTACTATTTCATCAATATCTCAATTACCTTTTGAGATCTGCCAGTCAGCTGTAATCCAAATGACCTGAGAATTGTTGGTACAGCATTTTGCTGCCTTTTAAAGCATGTGACAGGACATTAAAAAAGGTGCATTTATATGTTTACCTTCCTCATTCAAGTTTTTAATCACATCTAGGTATACAATAGCAATACAGAAATGTGTATCTGAATTTCATCAGAATATTTGACCTACTGCCACTTGATGCTTGATTAAAAAATTGCCTTATATGAAAATAAAACAGATTTTTTTTAGTCGTTTTATCAAGCAGGCAAGAGGCTGAGATCTCAAAATGTAGTTGTTAATAAAGATTTGTCAATTTGTGGGGCAATATCCTAAGGGACTAGTACTTTGCCAAGTGCTATTCAATAATTTTATCAAGAATGTAGACAACAACAAAATGTTTTCTGAGTTTGAAGATGACACAATGATGAATTGGATAGTAAATAACAGGAGAGGTTGCCCCTACAGAATGATATGAATTGTTTGGTTACATGGTTACTCTCCAAACAAGCATGTTTCAAAGAGCTAAAGATAATGTAATTCATCCAGGGACAAGGAATGTTCTAGGTAAAGGATAGGAACATTGTTTTGGAAAACAGTAATTCAGAAGGTACACTAGAGTCATAGTACACAAGTGTCCTAATGTGTTGATCCAATTTTTGGATGTATAAAGAGGAGATTATAGAGTAAGAATATGCCACTGCAAATACAGTTGTTCAGACTATTACTGTACTACTGTTTGTCATCTCTTAATTGCCTTTAAAGGGGACGTTAGAAAAAACATGATAACTGTAAAACAAACCTTATAAACTGAGCCTTTAGGGACTCAATTTATTCTGTGAATCAAAATGGGGGTTAAAAGGCGATTTGATTCCCATATAGAGATACTTACTTCTACTTGAAATGCAATCTGATCATGAAGGAAAAGGAAATATTTCAGTCCTGAAGACAAAAACATAACGAGATATGCACATTCAACCTTGAAATGGTGACAATAAATGTAATTAACAACATATCAGGGAAGGTACTAGATGTGCTGTGGTTTTGAGTCTGTGAAATGAGATTAGATATCTTTCTGAAAAACATGTTTTGACTCAGCATCTGAGAAAATTATATACGTTATAGACCAAGTGATCATAATGGTCTGCATGCAAACACCATGAATCCATTTGTCAGCTGAGAAGCATTGGCAAAGAAAAACAAGGGGTAATATGCCAGAATTTAATCTTCTCATGGCATTTGGAAATGGCAATATTTTGCTGTATTATGCTGGTTGAGAGTATCTGGAGCAATGTGGCAGATCTCCTCCAGCAGGCTCAAGAGGGACCTGTGTGTGGTATGAAAAAGAAAATAACCAGCTTACTTCTGCAGAGAATGGAGGAATGTGATGAGTACTCAGAGCATCATAGGGTGGATAATATGTTGAAAAAAAACTAGTTGTGGGTGATCAAAAAGGTTTCATGATGTGATGACTCTAGAGGTGTACACTTCTGCTTGACAGTGTGTTAGAAAATCTATTAAACCAAATTACAACCAAGAAACAGTTAAGGCATATTACTTTGACCTTGTGGTTTTGGCTGTTGTTTTTTGTTTGTTTGTTTGTTCTTGGATTAATTAGCATGAATCTTTTTATGAAATGAACAGGAACAATTACAAAAAGTAGCTTGCAAATGTGGTTAGCGGCTTTTAGCAGTCATTTGGTAAAAGCCTGAACAACAGTGTGAGAACTTCAGCAGCAGAACAGCTTGTCAAAATGAAACTTTAAGCAGATGGTTCTAAATCACTGGAACTCTACTGCATATGCTGAATGCTCGAACAGTTCTATGAATAACAGTAAGCTGTCCACAGACACGGAGAAAAATAGCAGATGTGTGAGGCTGATGTTACCTGATCTCCATCACACAGAATCCTATCACTGTCAGAAGTGCTGTCTCTTGCTTGCTTCAGAAAGTGACTTTTCTAAGTCACGTTTGATGAAGCTATTCAGAAGAAATGCATCCATTTTTAAATACTGTACCTCAGCCTGTTGCTGTGAAAACTGGGAACTTACTTAGACAGACAAATAGCAGCTACAACGATAGTTCCAAAGGACATTTCAAAACCTCTTAACCTCTGATTTAAATACCAACATTAAGTGTATGTCTACTTTCAGATATCTTACCAAATACATTTCACTTCCACACAACAGAGCCTTATTCAAGTCTTATTCACAGAAATTCTATTTCATGAATCTCTATTTTCCATGGCCCATAGGGTTCTACTCCAATGTAATGGTCTGAGGTAGCAATTGTTTTCTTGTTCAGCCTTTGTTTAGCATCTCATTCTCTAGAGTCCTGGTCACCTCAGAGAAGGAGACATGTTTGGTCCTATTCCCAGCACTGTTCCTTCATTTCACAGCAAACTCTTAAGTACAAAATATAGTGGCTTACAGCAGAACTCCTCCTTTCTGTGATAAGTACTAGAAGCTTTGGCCTACAGGGCTCTAGTTTTGAGGACTTTTTTTCTCAGAGAAGTGAGGGCCCCACAGAAATAAGACTATTAATTTCTGATGAGTACAATAGTGTGATAAACTAAAGCAGAAAATGCAGTCTTTGGTTACTGATCTTTCATTCAGTACATATGTAGGGATCAGTCATACCTGAAGACCTTCAGGCACGAAAGCACTTTTTCCTTAGTCTTAACTAAATTTATTTATATCACTCAGTATTTGGTATTGGTGGAAACTTTAGGCATCCTTCTACTACATTACTGACTTCAGTGTAGTATGGTAGAAATACTGGTGTTCCACAGAACTGTTGTGTTTTGAATTATAACCCTAAAACTGCTTACAGTTCTTTTCTAAAAAATATATAGCAGAATGCAGATGAGGAAAACATGATACAATTTGTAAAGTGTAAGAATATGACAAAAACTATACTTTCACCATATTCCAAGAATACATATAAAATGAGGTACTGTGATATTCTTAGTCTATATAATCATACCTCTGTATGAAGCATAATTGGAGCCTATGCAAAGTGAGAAGAAACAAACAAACAAACAAAAAACACATTATTTTGGCTATGCTTGCCTGAGACTTTTAATATGTTACCCTTCCAAATCGTTTTGGTATGTGTACTCTGATTCTAGAAACTGGCAGATTGACGAATACCTTCAGAGTCCAAAGGTGTCTTTTATTTGGAGCTCAGAAGTCCAAGCCAAAGACTAAGAACAAAGTGCATTTTTAGCATACCAGGTGATTTACCATCACTAGTTAGGATGTCATCCTAGAACTGCAAATTAGGATCTTTTGAGAAGCAGTGTATTCAGTTGTTTTTTTTTTTGTTTGTTTGCTTTGTTTTGTTTTTTTGAGTTAGTAGAATGTATTGTGATGCTGTTTAGGTCATTAGGCGCTTTGAAAGGCTAGGGGTCTCCAGGTAAAGCATGAAGATCGTATTTTCTCCATAAGATTTTTTTAAAATGCAATCTGTGAAGAGTCTACTGAAACTAACAGAGTTCTCTCAATTTCTAGTGATGACAGTTGCTGGATTTGTTCATTCTTTCATATTGTATAAATAAGAAGCCTATTTTCCTTTTTTCCTTTTTTTTTTTTTACCTAAAAAGGGAACTATTATATTTTTTTGGTGCTTGAGAATTTGGATAAATGTTCTGAACTTAACTGAAATATTATTTTATTATTAAGAGTTCAACAGCCTCAGAACACAAGAAATGATATAGTGTAGGCTTCTGTTGAAAGGTAAAAGCTTCAAACAATATCATTAGGTTTCCAGAAGCCATGATTTTCATAATTTTATGGTACCACAAATAAGGCACAGGAAAGATTGTCAGTTATTTGGATACTGGTAAGCTAGGTTTTGCCATTTCTTTCCTCCTCTCTTATTTTGTGGAGGAAAATCTAAAGAAAGGGACAATTACCTTTTCGTCTTGAAGACAGTTAAATATAGGTGCCTTTGTATAGTCATCTAAAGAACCATGTAGCTAAGCCCCCATTATAATCAGTGGGGAGGTTTGATCTCCATTTAATCAGTAGCCAACAAGGCTGACCTCAGTTAACACCCCAGGGTGTACAAAGAGGTTCATGATGCCCATGTGTGTGGGCAGCTGAATTGAACTCCACAATTGTCCATCTGACTCATTCTCCAGATTTCACAGATTTTATTTACCTCTGACCATGCCCAACTTTTCTCTTGTAGGCTAGCTTAACTCCCTCCTCAGCAGATTTCAGATCATCTTTACCTCTGGCCTTTCTCACAACTTATATATAGTAGTATATATAGTAGTATATTATATATATATAGTAGTATGTATAGTAATATATTAACCTCTGCTGGTTTAAATGACAGCAGCTTCATTGGTACTGCTCAGGATCTTTGATGAGAATCTTGGCCATATGATTCTGTACCTCACTTTAGATCATGAAAGGAAATTCCTGTCTGATAGTTCTAAATCCAAAAAGGTGTGATCGTATATTACGTTCTATATAGATATTCCTATACAGATTTCATCACCAAACTCTCTGAATGACTTCTAATGTGTATTAAGCAAAGTAACTAACATCCCAGTCATGACTTCTCTCTCATCTTCTATTCCCTGTGTGCAGTGTGTGGTTTTTGTTTCAGTGACCTTTGGATTATTATTATTTTTTTAATTAAATTACTTTTATTAATTTCTATTAATAATGACTGTCAAATAAATATACCCGGTAACTGCAGCACAAAATAATCAGGTATGAGGTTGTTATTGATTCCCAGAAAACGTTTATCCTGGAGTCCCACAGCAAGCCCCTCTCCAGAACAGATGAGTGTTTCCTAACTGTACAAAGTTTACTATGCCAGTGAAATAAAATTGTTGGCCACCATTTCCAGCCCACAGCTTAATCATTTTTATAGATATACTTGGTTCACAAGAATAAAATAATTCTAAGCTTGACTTATTATTCTTAGAAATAGGAACAGCTGTGACAAGTGAGTTTGCAGCACCTGAGAGTGTCAAGGGAATTAATAAGGGAACTGATCTATAACTCCACAGTCAGAGAGCTTGAGGACAGATGTGGCTGCAGGTACTCTAGTCTAACTTCATTTGTAGTAGAGACCATATAATGCTTTTGTTGCCCTCTAGTGATTTCAGTAACTGTTGGTTAATTAAAATAGGAGGAGGTTGAGGTACTACCCTGCCTTTCAGAGGATCAGGATTCTATTTTCTTTACTGAGGCCCATTTTTGTTCTGCTTATCCTCTAATAACTATTGAGCTAACTGCCTGTTTGAAGCTGAATTTGTCTGGAGGCTGAAACTCCCAAAAAATATTAATGTAAGAATTGGTGGCTGTGTACTGGAGGAAGACACTGTTAATGCTTCTACTGGAGGAAAGGCTGTAGTGTAAATTTGTCCCCTAGCAGGCAGCAAGGAAGGTGAGGAGGGGGAGGTCACATCTACCAAAATGCCGTGGCCAAGTTTGAATTATAGTGCTTTACAACTAACTTTATCCACATCTGCAATTGCTTCAGAAGATTAGAGTATATGAGAACCAAATGTAGTTGCTTAAAGTTTCTTGTAAAGTCCATAAGGAAACAACTACCTTGGCTTGTCCTATATAAGCCCGGACTGTTAGTCTGTTAGACTGTTAGGTGCCGGACAGAGGCACCTAAGTGAACCTTTGAAGGTCTCTTGGGTGACTTGCTTCTTTCTGCCAGAAGTCTAATTGAATTCTCCTCCCTCCCTGGTTCATGATCTTATATTTTCAGTAAAGTAAGGCCTAAACTGGGCACGTGAAATGATGCGTTAAATTTCACCCTGAAGAATCCAAAAAGGAGAGGGGTATTATGAAAGCTGCAGAACAGAAGTTCCAATCATGCCTTCTTTCTATCATGCATTCTTTAGACACCAAATACATCAGCCTCGAGGAAACAGGAAATCTGGTTCCTGACCAGTAACCTCAATATAAATGTTTCTAATTATCTTCTATATAGAGCATGATAATGACAAAGACTTTGGGAATTATGTTTAAGAAATGTTGCATAAAAACATTTCTTTTGTTTCTATATCCTTCCTGACTTAATTACAATGCTAATTCATTAGTCAATATTTGTTCAGTGTTTGAAAATCTGGCTGGATATATTGGAAAAAGCAGCAACCGTTTGCACTTGTCTTCGATCCTGCGTGAATGAAGACTATTCTCCTGAAGATGTATGGTAAGTTTTCCACTTATTTTAGAATTTTGTTATTCAGAATGCTAGGGCTATAAAATACTTCTGTCTGAATATTGTGAAGATTATACCAGAGAGTCAAAGAAGAGTGAATTGACTTATGCTGAGGAGAAATCTCCACTTATTTTATAGTTATGATCATTCAAATTTGGACAGCTACCTTCATGGCAGCAGAGTTGTGCTTAGGGGTTACATCAGTCTTCTCCAATTAAATTTCAGCTGGTACTACCTGATGAAGTCTGGAAGCTTTAGGGATATGTTTTCTCAGTCAGTTATGTGCTTGATTTGTCTGCTAATGAATAAGAAGTAGATGATAGACTATCCTAATATCTTATGGTCGGTTTTTCCTTGAAGAAGAGAGGTAGGAGAGATTTCCTAAAGACACTTCTTAAATTTGACAGTTTTTTAAACTATTTTTTCATTTTTGTACCAATAGCAGAGGGAATTAATTGTGGTAAAATGATTCCAGTACTGTTTGAAGTTTTTTTTGAAGTTTTAAGTCTGTTTGAATTAAAATGGCTTAGCAAAGTGTTTGGTATACCATGCCTGAACTCGGTAATGATAAGATATGCGTCAATTCATAAAACATTGGAAAACTCTAATGGGAATAAAGTCAAACTTGAACAATTTAATTTATTTCCTTCTTAACAACCTCATCAAGATCCCTCATACTGTCTGATTGCTCTTCTACCAATAGAGCTTTCAGACATAGAACTCGAGGTAAATGTGGCACCAACAACAAGATTCATGAACAGGTGCAGCTGCACAGTTGTGACTTCAGTATGTCAGTGACGTAACAACAACTAATGAAGTCATTATCTCCAATTGTGATTACAAGACAACACCCAGAAGTTTTCTTATGCTCTGCATAGGAACATTTATAACTAACTTCCAGCGTTAGCCCACTCTCCTGACAGCAATAAATAGAAATACCAGATAAAGGAAGGAACATTAAAAATGGCAAATAGGCAGAGCTATTTATCCTTCTGTCTTCAGAAATGCATTCATGGTTGCTAAGCATAGTTTTTACCATGTGTAGCACGAAGATGTTTGTTTGTTTGTTTGTTTGTTTTTTGATGTTATTAGCTTTACAGCCTCAGAATAAATCCATGCAATCTGTAGAAAACATTTTATTCCTTTTGGAAGCTAAAGATGATGATTCCACTACAATCATATTAAAAATCAATAGTTTCCATCTATATGACTTTAGTAATGGAACTAAGCTCAGACACTCAAGCTAAAGAGAAAAGGCTTATATGAAGTGAAAACGACAGGACTTCAAGAGTCTTGACTTCTAATGAGAAACCATCAACTCTGTTTTGTTTGGACCACTTGAGTCCACATTTGGGAACTTTTAGTTTCTTCCTAGACTTGCTTGATTTGGGTCACTGAGCATGTCTGAAAGAAACCTGTGAGCTCAGGAATGAAGGGCATTCTGTGTGATAGTAATACAGCCTTGAATTTTGTTTAGGTAAGCAAAAATAAATATGTGTCAGTCTATCCTTCTAGGAAGACAAATGATGGTACAATAGATTGAAAATGTATACTCAAAATATTTATTCTTGTATATAATAATAAGTATTGATTGCTGCTGTTTTTTAATGTATGTTCCAAAATTCCATTGAAGCATAGCTTTGAAGTGAAATATGTTGCTTCTGAAGAGGTGATTTCTGAGGCTACCAAGTTTAAGAAAGAACATATAGTATTCAAATAAAACCGAAGTGTGAAATCAGTGTTCAGGAAAATACCTTTAATATTTTTCAAGTGGATATTCCCATCATTTTGGAAAACAAACCTTTCATACTTGTACTGTGTGAAACCACAGCCATATTTATGTACATGCTCTGAGTCCCGACTTTAAAAGGTGACCAACAAGCTTTGAGTTATAAGAACTCAGCAGTGAGGAATGGTTCTGTATCATCTCAGCTTCCATTCAGTCTCATAACAAACAAGACATAAGTACTTATAAACAATACTTTTTGGGGGTGAATGCTTTTGGAGAGTTTACATTATTGGATTGGATTTGTTGTTTTCAAAAGCTTATTGGCATATAATTCTATGGGTTTAGTTCCAGCAGGTCACGAGCTGTTTTCATTGACAAAATCTTCACACTGGTAATAACATATCTAAGTGTGTTTACCCTGTCTTAGTGCAGGCCTGCCAGGCAAATCAGTAAATTAAGAAAATACAAGCATTCCTGTGCAGTATTTTTTTAGTTTGTTCTCTAACTACCAATGCAATTCCATTTTTAAAAATTTATTATTTTTATTATTTTATTAATGTGACTATATGAGCATAGATCTCTAAGAGAATCCACTAGATCTTCCAGTCTCTGCAGGAGAGTGCATTAGGGTTGCAGGCATTTATACAAAGACTCGTAAGGTATCTTCATAGTGTAGCACTGTACTTACTTTCATTTTTTGTTGTTGTTGTTGCTCTCTTTTCAAAACAATGGACTCCCCTGTTAGCTTAGAGTCGTCTTCAACCTTAGCTTTTTGGCTTGATAGGTCTTTATATGCCATGCAATACCTTTATCAAAGTAAACAAATGGAGTTGCAAGTGTTTGAGCTGGAAGAGGTATCATCTGGAGAGTACAGAACCTTCTTAAATTCACACTTGATTCCTTTCAAGAAAGAAAATTCTAGTCACCCACATTTTGGCTGGGAGTCTTAGTCATTGAAGTACGAAAGTGGTGAGTGTCCTGCTCTGCCTCCCTCTGACAGAAAGAAGCAGGAACAGCTATAGTTGTTTGCCAGGCATTTATTTGGGCCTTCTCCTAAAGCTTTAAGAAGGACTCTTAAATCTTTAGGAAGACAGAGGGAAGGATGAGATGTCTAGAGGTTTTGAAAAATCTTACATATGAGGTGTTCCATATGCACTTTGTGTTCCATGTAAGAAAAGTCCCGCTTTTCCCAGAACAGAATTAATAACACTCAGTTAAAATTAATATATAATCTGGGGTACCAATGATGTTTAGCTAATTCCAGGGTAGGCAACAGCTGAGCAGGGATTTGGAAATTGTAATTTTTTTGACTTAGTATCCCGAAGTGGGATCTAAGTGGGACTTTGAAGCACAGACAGTACATAAATCTTTTTTGTTGTTGTTCTGGATTTAGTCTCTCTTCCTAGGAGATTGGACTGATATTATGATACCATATCCAACATTAATCAAGTAGTAATAGCTTTCAGTTGTTAATGATCTGTGAGGGATGAAAGGCTGTTTGATGTTTCCTATTATTTATTTTTGCCTTTTTCTAAAGATCTGTCCCGTGTTTTTCAGTGTGGTACCAGAGCATCAACTTCAAGTGTTTTGAACCATCTACTCCCATCAGATATTTGTTTTCAAATTGTTCTGCACATGTTGTTCACGGATGAAAGCATGACTCTTTAGATGACAAATGAACACTATGATTTCTTATGATCCAAAATGGATTGAAGCTCCCAGCCCTCTAAGCTGGATTTTGCCAGCTAGCACAGTGCATGGCACAGTGCTGAAAATGATGTCTTGACTATGCCAACTACAAAAGAAATACTTAAGAACTGAGCAAATTATTTCCCTGTTTAACTCAAAGAATATGAGTTCAGAGTTACAGATCTGTTTCAAGATGAAATTCTATCTTTGAAATGAGAATTTGATAGATCAAGCAAGTGGGGTTTTGCCTGAATTTGTTCACATCCTTATTCTTGCTTCTGAGCTGGTATATGGTAGGGCAAATATTCACTAAAGTTAACATTCAATAAAATATTGGTTTTGACTACTAGAATTGCAGACCACTCAGTCTCTCCCCTGAGAATGCTATGGCCCTTACTGAAACTGGGTGGAAGAGCTGACCAGTACCTTTGCAGGCATTTGGTTGTTATTTCCTACAAAGCACAAATGGAGCGGTAATGGCAAAAGTGAATCACTACTTGTAAAGAGTTACTCACTCCTGTGGATTGCTCAGAAAGTGTGGGTGTTTGGATCTTAAACTTAGGATGAAGAAGTCAGGCAAGCAGGAACACAGGAGCCATGGGAACAGCTGGGAGCAAATCTAAACATATATTTTAAAAAGCTGCAGGTGGGCTTCATGAGCAGGTGTAAAAATTATTACTGTGGGGCCGAAATGTCTGTTCTGGGAAAGCAGTGAATGTTTTGATATTAGTCTGTGTGTATGAAGGGGAAATAGCAATTTAGAGATAACAGATTATATTTAAGCAGGTGGAAAAATCTATTTCTAAAATTAAAAAAGGAGAAAGATCCAAACATATACAGATCATAGGTCTGAAATCTAACCAAGGTTTAGGATATAAAATGACTTAGGTAGGGAAACATATATATGAAGTTTCCAAATAATAAGTGGTCTTGTTTTTAACTGTGAAAGCTCCTTTATTTTAATATTTTTGCCGTGCTATGCATTTGACCTATTCTAGTTTAGAGTTCTCTGTTCTGTTGTTGTTTGTTTCTGCTTTTTTTTTTTTTTTTTTTCCCTTACTGATTTCTAGAGTAAGAGGTGTCCGTCATCCTATCAGCTATACATAAGTAGCAGTTGTTGAAATGAGTGGAACTTGCAACAGGTATGGGCACTGCTTCCAAATGTTCAAGTGTTCTTTTTCCCTTCTGGGAAATGTAATATTTAATACGCACACAAACACGAACTTTCAGGAACTAATAAAAGGAAAATGCCTCAGGTTAGTAAACTTACTAAAATATATTTCTCTGTTTTCTGCATATGTGATGCACTTTTGGGTAACTTTAATTTCTCTGTCATACTACACAATGCCTTGGAATGCTTTCTTATAGGGGCTCATTGGTCTATGAAATAAATTTGGCGGTCTCAGCAGGTGACAGATGTCTACACAACACAACAACAACAACAAAAAAAAAACACCTCTGCACTGCTGGCACCAGCATCCTACCTTTGGCCACATTCCTAAAGCACAGGGCAATCACTGAATCAGATGTGGGCAATGAACTATCCTGATGGCTTACATAGGTCAGGTTTGAGGATCATTACCAGGAAAACTTTCACTGACACTGTTTGCACTTCTGGCATTTTCTTGAACAGAAAGACCACGCCAGAAAACAGAACATGTTCTTCAAGGCCATGCAGCATAATCCTCAAGAGGCAGCCTCATTGTGAAATGGAAATTAAGTGGAATTTTAATAGCTGAATGTTTCCTTAAAAAATAAGGGATTTTAAGGAAGAGCAACATAAGAATGGGACTTTGGTTGCATACAGTGCAGAATTTATATCACCTTGTGAAGTAAATCCTCTTTTTCTGAAGGAAAAAAAAAGTTGCAATTTAGAAAGATTGTTTTTCTGTGCTGAGAGAATACGTATTCCAAGACCTGGAGCTATTTTTTCTCTGTGTGCAAGACAAACAATTTTGAACCTTACCAACAAATATTATTAAAACATCAAGTTCTCATACACCTAGGATACTTTAAATGACTTTTATGATCTCTCCCCTGCACTAGAATCAATGAACATAACAAATTTGATGTTTGCTTTAGATGTTAAGAAACTTAATACTTTTCTGAACTCCACAGCTACAAAAACAAGCTGACATCTCTATTTTTGTGGTCCATTGCATTAGAAGCCTTAGGATAAGTCTGTGCAAATTTTTCAAATTTTATCTAATCTCTCTAGAGTAGCAAAACTAAAGGTTTAATTGTCATTCTAATAGCAAACAAGTCATCAGCTGCAGATGAAGAACCCCAGATTATTATTATTTATTTATATTTCTTTTAGGATTCCCAAGACTAAAGAATGCAAATAAAATTTAACAGTATCCCAAATTTCAAATTTAATCATTAAAAGGGAAAACTAAATGGGGAACAATTGCAAGCCCTCAGACATTTAAATGTATAAACTGATATGTCTTTACCACAATGAATAAGACTAATTATTCATTGTAACAGTAGCTTTTGATGCAAGTATTTTATGTCTCTGTGATTGTGCTTGGTTTACCATCTGAAAGGACTCCCCCTTTTCAATCCCACTTCTTCCCCTATTATGCATTTTAATCACTTTTTGGAGATGTGTAACACCTCTTATAAAATAATAATAAAAAAATGAACGAACAAACAAACCAAAAAAAAAAAAAACACTCAAGCATAAAAATATAAGCAACAGTAAAAGATATCCATCAGCTACTGAGCAGCAGATTGTTTATCTTGGTTGTGTAAATCCAAGGTTCAAATCCCTCTTTTACCTATTTGCAGTAACAGATTTGGATCTCATAGGGCAAGAGAATGACTAAGCTATATTATCTATTCAATGTGGGATACATTATTAAATATTAATTTGACTATAATTTTAGATTTACTCTGTCTCTACACGTTTTTTGAATCCACATATATCTGAGCAAACTAAACTTAAGAAAACTGAATTTTGGCACCATCTGCTTGATAACAGCTTTTTTAATTTTTTTTTTCCCTTAAAGAAATATTGTTAGACAACAGAGACTAATAATACTGTATATGCTCCTGAAAAGTATATGGCTCAACAAGGTAGATGCTTTCTCCATTACTTTTTTGTTTTGTACCATTTGGCTATTTTTCCAACAGGTGTATATTTTGTTAGGCAAAAAGTATACACAACAATTAATTAAAGATTTTCTATTGCCCTTGTTTGAGGGCTAGAAATATGTCCTTATAGTGTCCCCTACCATACAAGTCTACATAAAATAAAATACAGTTTACTAATGATGACTGATTATTTTAAACCATAGTATCTTGTTCATGCAAGCTCTGTGCACATCCTCTCAATGCATAGGAACCCACTGAAGTCCAGAGGACTTTACCTTAATATTAAGGGTGTCTTTAACATCAAAGGTGTCCATCCATACAGAAGAGCCTGCAGAATCCAAACCCTGTGTGTACACATATTTTCTCATTTCTTTTTTGCTGTGATACCTGTTGCACATCCACTCAGAGGTGAAAAGTGGGCTGGGATAGATGAAGGCCTTCAGGATTTTTCAAGTCTTATCAACAGATAGACAGATGATAAGTAAAAGCAGACCATATTAGACTACATTAGATCCTCCTAACACAACCATGCAAGGCTTGAATCATTCATTAAATAATTAACCATATTACTTTCCACTTTATTTTTCAAAATACGTATTACCTTTGTGTCTATATTTTCTTTTCTGATATTCTGTAAACTGAAATGCTTGGCCAATAACGTTGTGATGACAAAATTGACAAGAATATCAACTTTGTTTTTCATGTTCTTTGAATTAAGAAATTGTCAATTGCATAAATATATGACTACATTATATCAAGATTATCTTGAAGCCAAAAAAACCTATGCCATGAAAAGGCAGAAATTATGTAAAGCATTTATGAAAGTGTATTTCCACTCTTGTGGCAGATATCCTGTACCTGTGCAATAGGCTTAGTCGTATAAACAGGATAGGGGTGTGCTGATCCCCTCTCTTGCTGAAACTAACCCTGCTTTTGCTAAAATTTGTGTTGGTAATTATATGCTTCCCACAATACACTTGCTGTAATACAGGGGTTGACTTTTTGGTTAATTAGTGAGAGTATATATGACACAGGTTTAGGATTTAGCAGAGACAATTACAGAATCATAGAATATCGTAGAATATCCCGAGTTGGAAGGGACCCACAAAGATCATCAAGTCCAACTCCTGGCACTGCACAGGTGTACCCAAAAGTTTAGACCATGTGACTAAGCGCACAATCCAATCACTTCTTAAATTCAGACAGGCTAGGTGCAGTGACTACTTCACTGGGGAGCCTGTTCCAGTGTGCAACCACCCTCTCAGTGAAGAACCTCTTCCTGATGTCCAGTCTAAACTTCCCCTGCCTCAGTTTAACACCGTTCCCATGGGTCCTATCACTGGTGCAATCTGTGAGGAAATCTGAAATTTTACATTTTTTAATCTCTTTTCCAAAAATGTTAGTTGAAGCAAGAAAATTTAATTTAGAACAATGCATGTCAATCCAGTAGTTGCATTCAAATCTTGGTATCTTTGACATTTTATGAAAAAAAAAAACCTACAGGTGTATTCAATTAACAATTAACAATGAAGCAACAATGCTTTTTTCTACTTGGGAAACTCAAGCATGTTGAAATACTTGAAGCTGATCTTCAGTAAAAATGGATTTGGTGTGTGAGGGGGTTCCGATTCACAATATTTGTCTTTGCTGCTTGACAGGTCAAAAAAAGAACAATGTTTTGAAAAGTGTCCAAAATTCTTTGTTTATAGATGCATGGTTTACATAGTATTCCTAGGAATCATACTGCTTATGACTTCAGGGGAACAGAAATCTAAAGAAAATCACTCAATTCAATATATTTAAAACATATTTAAATGGCTTAATTTCCATATATTGACTGACTTAATTTCCTAATGGTCTACATACCTTTGGATAAGCCTATAAAATAAAAATCAGTAGGCCTGGAAACTGTGTGCAGTCCAGGCTGTCTGTATATGGCATATGGTTTATGATAAGCTATTATTGAACTTCATAACTCACATGAATATTTAATAAAATAATATATAATCCAAGATACAGTAGCAGACAGCTTGAGAGAAGAGATGGGAAAATTAGAAGACTGTCTTAGACTGGAAGCCACATTTTTGCAATCTAGCTAAATCTGATGAGCATGCCACAGTGCTGCCAAGCCTCAAAAAAAGCTCTTAAGGCTTACCCTCAAACTCTCCCATTTGTATCTTTGAACACTATTGTGGGGTGATAAAAACCTCCCTGAATTGCAACCAAATCATCTCAAGTACATTACCTGTTTTCCTAGAGATAAATATTGACCAGTACAGTGACAGTATATTCAACAGTTAATTTGATCCTTAGTGTACAGTAGAGAACTTTAGGTAGAAGGAATGTTATAGTAATTACATCTAGATTTTCTACGTGCAAAATATTTCTTTCCAAACATCAACCCTTACTCTCCAGTCTTTCTTAAGTGGTAATATCTTATGGAGAGCTTGTAGTCTCAGTGATCAATAAATGTGTTTTCTCACATAGCTAGATTGTGCCTTGTCCAGAACAATGTATATTATAAATAATTAAGAGATGGCAATATTACAAACATTCTCAAAATTAGTGATTTTTAACACTTTTAGCTGTCTGACTGTAGCAGCCAGAATCCTTGGGCAAGATCCAGTGAGAGTTGTATACAAATCTTTTGGGAAGGTAAACTATGTTGTTGAAAATATCTTTGAGGATATTTTTACCTTTTTTTCTTTTTGTTGACAAGCTCTTAAACCATCCCACCAAATTTTTGATATTTGCAATTGTCTTTCCCCCTTTCTCCAAACTTTATGTTTCACCTCTACATTTTCTAGGTAGTTCTGTTGTTAAATAAAATACTTATTTCGCCCATTTATGATTTAGCTTAAGAGAAGCTAAAATGGTTGTGCCAGCAACTGGAGGAGACAAAGCAGAAATATTAATATATATAGCTAATTAGCACCTCATTTAGATCAATTATAGGCCTGAACTATGACCTTACGTCAATTCAATGATTTTGATTAATTTCAAAGAACACTAGATGAAGCCCTATGTGATGGGTTCAAGTAGCTCTTAAAACTATATCAATAAAAAGTAACATAAATGATATGACATATTTTTTCTGACCTCCTGCCTAGCTATATCTCTTCAAAAGAAGGATAATTTCAACAATAAAACAATCATCCTCTGTTCTTAGTTATTTAACTGCTAAACCATTGAATGTTTTTCATAGCAGTTCATCCCACAGTTGTTCTGTTTAAGTTTAAGGCCTATCACATTTCTCTTTTGTACTGAGCAGTCTGAATAGCATGGCCTAATGTGACTGGACTGATATCCTGGAAACTGCTTTTCTTGGTCATGTCCTATAGATGATGCTCAGTTTTTCGTATGCATAAAAAGGGACATTTAGGAAGGAAAAAGTCATACCCAGTATTAAAGTTCACAAAAATATGTATATATACATAAGCCAGTAAATAAGTACCCTGTGTCTGATGCAGAATTCCACTGGATGCAGATTCCAGGGAAGATGCAGAGTAGTATCAGCAATAGTAAACTGAGTGGATATAACTGATGCAGACTACAATGTGGTTTTTCTCTGCTAAAGAAAATCTCCTTCACAGCTGGGGTAGCAAAGGAAGTAATGTGCAGCATTCTGGTGCACAGCCTGGAATGTAAGTGCCAGCAACAAGTGAAACAGGTTTATTCTGGTGTATGAACTGGGGAAGCCTATGCATATCCTGATAAAACTTTGGGAGTGCAAGATGCTAATCTTTGCTGCTTAAAACAACAAAAACAAACAAAAAGCCTATGACTATTAGGTGTTTGCAGCTGCTGTTCTCTCACTGGTCCTGCGTATTATGTGCAGCTGCCCACCTATTTGTTGAAAGGAAGTTGGCTGCTAGTTTTACACTGAGAGCAAGGTAGCTGCTGCTGCTGCTACTGAATAGCCTCTAATGCTGGTCTATGTCAAAGCAGCACATCTGAGTCCTACAAAATTAACTTCTATTGTTGGATGCAACCATACTATAGACAGCCTAATGACAAAGATGCCCTCCTCCTTCTGCAAAACAGCAAAACAAGGCAGAAAACAAACAACCTGTGATTTGTTTATTTGTTTTTGTTGAGGAAATTACCTTTCAGCAATGAACTTTCTGACTGCTAATGCTTTCCATAGCAAAGACAGTCCTTTCCAACTTACTTTAATTAGCTTTTACTTTCTTCATTTTTAAAGGAATAATATCCTTATAATATTCCTTTTTCTTTTTTTATTTTTTTATTATTTTTTCTCTTTTTTTTCTTTTTTTTTTTTTTTTCCTGGGTTAATCCCCTACCTACGATATCACCTTAACCTAGTGGGATTGCACATTATCTCTGCTAATGCTGTAAATGCTCTTTCTCTCTCTGCTGGCACTTACAAAGGGCATCTTTTCAGAACTGTCTCACTTTCTGGGTTATACATCGCTTGGTACAGCCATGTGCAGGAGTGCAGAAATGACACCTCCCTGAAGGCCTCCAGCAAGTAGCAAGATGCCTTCCTTCTTCTGTGAAAGAGCAAAACAAAGTGTAGACAGCACACCATGTTGTGGGATTCCTGGGCTCAGAGTCACATACTTGGACACAAGATGCAGTCACTTGGGAAATATAGTTTAGTTTCCCTTTCCTAGTTTATTGTGGTACTTTTAAGCATGATGGAAATGTACTTCACCATTATATTAATTTTGAAGACCATGTTGATTCGAGTCTTCAGCAACTGCAAATTGATTTTAAAATAGCACGTCAGTTGCTTTGGAAATCTCTGCAAACGTTATGTGTGAGACTATTTTATTCTGACACTTGAATCCATTGGATATGCTCAGTCATGAGAACCAGTCTGCTGGAATAATGAATTCATGCATAACAAACTGCCTAACTGAGCTTGTAAAGAACAATCTCTTCCTTAAGACTGAACTAAAAATTATATTCAACCTTTGTTTAGTGCCATTACAGAGCAAGACTACATGTATGATTTATATACTTCGATATCCAGATTTTTACAAATTTAGTAGCACCGAGGAATACATTTCAACATCTACCTACAGTTTCACTTAATTTTATTTGTCTGATCAGAGACTATAGGCCAGACGTCTTCATCTTTTGAGTAGTATTATTCCATGACATGAAAAATCCCTGCAAGATTCTTTGTTTGTTTGTTTGTTTGTTTGTTTGTTTGTTTGTTTTTAGCCTTTCCCTTTCCCCTTTCCAATCCATTGAAGTAGCAAGTGATCTGGGGCTGCTAGAGGCATACCAGAGCCCATACAGGGGTGCTGAGCCTTTTCCCTCTGGGACTCTTTTATTGTAAGCACAGCTCTGCAGTACTGCTGTAAACCTCATGATATGCATAGGTTCCATTCCTTCTACTGCTCTTTAGAGTAGCCATATGGTAATACACTTCATCAATAAAGGTGAATATTCTGCTTTATTGTTGTCTGCCTGATGCACCATACACAATTCTACCCAGCTCCAGAAACCTAGTAGGTGAGTAAGCAATGTTCATTTTTCCAAGCTGTCTTGTTAAAGATCTACAGAAGACTGCATGCTCTTGTGGAGTGACATTTATTTTGATTAACAACTTTTTTTTTTTTTTTTTTTTTTTTACTGTTGTGCTGTTGGATCAATATAAGCAAATTTCACTAAATGTTCTGTCTCTCTAAGTTTAAAAGCAGGGGTTACTTGGTATTCACACACTTGTTTAATGTAGTTTGAAACATCTGCTGTGTTGCCAAACTCTGAACTTGGTCCCAGTAGCCTGGGAGCATCAGGGCAAGTTTCTACATTTCTCTTCCAAAGAGAAGAGAATTAGGTGTTTTGCTATTTAAAACAAAACAAAAACTGTCCTTGAGTTTCTTATCGTCCTATGAATGTAAATACTATATAAAAAGAACTCAGCGATGAAAACAAAGTACTCATGGCAATAATGAAATAGCAAACTTTTGTTTTAATGCACATCACATAACTGAATGTAATGTGGAATAATGAAATAGCCTCCCAGTGTGAACAGCAGAAGCACCTTTGGTATGAATTATTTAAATGTAGATTGGTCAAAGCAATTGAAAATGCAGTAGGGAAATGTTTCTTCATTGCAGTGGGGAAACAATTCTTCATTAACCATGAGATGGACAAGATGTCCTAATAGATTCTAACTGTATCATAAAAACTTTGTTATTGCAGTAGCAATAATAACTTCACAGTGCAAACTAGAGGCCCCATGAGATACCCATGGACAAAGCTGTGCATGTACAAAATTAGAAATAGTCTCCACCTCCAAAGTGCATGAAAAGTGAAGCAGATTTACAGATGATTGAGTGAGGACTTCACAGCATCTCAGTTGCCATACTGACAAGTCTGAGAATTTGTCCTACCCTCTGGGACACAAGTCAGTATAAGCCTTCCATTGAAATATAAAAGGGAATTTTAATACTAATAACTCCTATTTATGCTACTAAAACAAGGTGTCTTAGTTTTTAATTCATGTTGTATTTTAGGAGTGTTACCCAGCTGAGATGCACCTGCAATTTATGACATTTCAAAAGCAATTGTTGTTAAGAATTCAGACTGTATTCAGACTCCAATTCAGTGAATTTATCTGTTCTAAGTGAAGTCAAATGTAAAATCCCCTCAACCTTAACAAGATGTGATTAGGCCTGCATTTCTCTTTGGTCCATTCTGGCTCTCATATACCTCAAATTCATTTCAAATTCTCTCAAATTCATATACCTCAAATACCATCTCATAGCAATATGCCAAAGATCAAACAAATCTCTGTGTATTTCTGATTTAGTCAATGTGAAAAGTATTAACTAGTTTTATTATCCTTAATTTAGAAATAAAGTGTCACCTCAGAAAAGAATGAGGATCAATTTTCCAACATTAATGGTTGGGCAAACAGCAGATACTTCACATTTTAAGTGGGACTACAAAAATAATATTTTATTTTATTATTTTTATATTTTTTTCTGATTAGCCTTATGATTGGCATGACCTTCAATTAAATAGATCAGACATCATACATTCCTTACAAGCAATTTACAAACTGAAATGGCAGATGATCCTCTCAAAGAAAGTCCATTCCAGATTATGAAAAATGAGCTCAACTAAGGGTGTCTCTGCAATGATGTAGCTCATACTTTCCCTCATTTGAAGAACTCTGTTATAATTGTCTTTAATAGTAGACTGTCTTTAATACTCTGTGAGGGTACTTGGTCCCTAACTGTGATAAATCTTACTATAATCACTCCTTTTAACAAGATCAAACAGCTTAGAACATCCAAAATGCTTAATTCCTTCAGGTTTATTGCATTTATCATCAAAAAATGCAAAGTATATTGCATGACGTTTGGAAAATAGCTTTAATTGCCCTGTTATGCGTTATTGGAATCACAGCACATAGAGTGAACATAAAATCCTACTGTTTTCAATGATCAAAATCAGTATGAGAATTTGAACCAGATGTCCCCCAGATTTTCTATTATTCTAATTTATTCTATGATTCTATGATTAGCAAATCCATATATAAGAATTGCATGCCAGAGAAGGAGTCAGCCCAATCCTCTGTTATATAAACTAATGTGTTTGAAAATTTAAGTATCTTTTTCCTGTGAAGAAGCAACTGGCTTAGTCAAACAAAGGGTCATATCTGACAGTTTTAATGAAGTGTAATTGGACAGGAAAGAGAAGAGTGAGAGGAAAAGCACCTGATAAAAGTGTAGAAGAAGGCCTTGCAAATGGGAAAGAAAATTAGGAAGAGAATGGAAAACCTAAGTTTGATGGGTTAGGGGCAAAGTTATATAAGATATCATTATGAAAATGTCATAGTAAATATAAGGGAAGAATTTGGAGATACTGAGAATTCTGTGAAAGAAGTTCAACAAACTGAGGAGGAGCAGCATAGACTAGTAGTGACTGAGATGAAAGCTAATGCAATTGGGTTACTTTCAGAAAGACTGTTCTGCCAAGGAAAAGACAACTCAGACTACCTCATGTTGAGCTAATGCTAAGGTGGTAGATAAGGCTATATGAAAGAAGAAAGTGTGGCTGTTTAAGCAGAACCATTGACTTCAAGTAAGGTGAATAAATAGAAATATTTGTATTGTTGTACAAAATATTATTGCATCTCAGTAAAGTGCCAGAGTTATATCCTGCAAAGTAGAGGGCACTGAATCAGCTGAACGCCTAACTATACATTGCAAGCATGTGTTGCAGAAGTCAGTGGATTCCTGTGGATTCTTAAGGGTTCTGCTGAACTGAGGTTGAGCAGAATTTAATCCTTTTTTCATGTTCCTTTTCTGAGTGACCCTTCTTCTCCTGTTTGATTACAGCTGCCCAGAGGGGTCATTTGAGGGGGAAGGGGAATGGTATGTAGTAATTATTCATGAAGTTGGGTCAAGTATGGCAAGTAACTTCAGCAGAAGAAAAATGAAAAAATCAGAAAAGTCCACTTTTCTTTTTCACAAAAAAAATCAATTTTTTCCACATGACAAAATTTTACAGACTATCAGAATTATGGTAAGAAAAGTCTTGACGTAATTTAAAGTGTTCACTGTAGATTAAATATTTTTAATGTTTGTTTTATTTGTTCCCTTAAGAAAAAGTAATTACTTTTACACCATGTTAACCAGAAGGTCATCATTACTCAACCTCTCTAGTCATGTTCCAGTCAAACACATTTTCTACTAGGATCTTTTAACAACCATTTGCAGAGTTGCTGTTTTATGTAGAGACCTTATAGCTTCTACAAGGCCACCATAGGGGCTAGAGGAGCAGAAGATGACAGAAGCATCTCTTTGCCACTTCACTACTACCAACCTGCCAAACACTCATCATATCAGAGTCAGTCTGAATAACAGCCCTGCGTGCCAGCGGACAGTGTATGAGGCTGACTCGCTAGCTGTAAACACATGCCAACTGGCACTGAGTGGAAATTTGTGAGCAAACTAATGTTGACAGAAAACATTGATTTGTCAGAACTAAAATATTGCAGTGGTAATGTACATATCAATTTCAGCATCCAGATGCTCATCTGCTGCAGGATAATCAGTATCACTATAGCAGCATTCTCCCCTGAAACACCAAGTTCCTTCTTTGAATAAACTTGCAAAGATGAAACTATGTTCTTCTGCATTGAATGTATAGGGAGCCTAGGCAAACTGGTCAGCTAGGTGATGTGTCTAAACTTGGGGTATGTGAATACCTACTTAGTGATCAATATTTTCAACCCATTTACTTATCACTCAAAGGGAAAACTGTTCATAATCTTCTCAATACAAATGAAATGTCAATTGTTCATCAACAATGCTCCAGCTCACATGGTGTCTTACAAGCTCAACAACAAAAGTTTGAATGTGAAAGGTCCATGAGAAATTAAGGAGTGAGATTTTTATTTGGTTTTATGACTCATCAGTTGAGCTCTTTACTGGATCTTCCATGAGAAATGAGCAGAAAACACATTTTTCACAGCATTAAAGTTTTGAGAATCAAAATGTTTTCCTGTGCTCTTTCAGGTTATGAGATAAAATATGAGAACAAGACCACATAGATTGAATTCAGGCCAAATTTTGAATTTGGGCAATTCCAGTCAGAGCCTGCCTGCTTGGAATTGTTCATATAAACTGAAACATATCTCCAAAAGATTTTCAGAGGTCCATAATCTTACAACAGTCAACAGCCTATTCAATAGATTGGAGAATTCACCTCAGCAGCAGTAATCTTAACCTCTGGGATGAATTGAATAAAACAACGAATATACATATCCTCTGGGATGAATTGAATAAAACAACGAATATACATATTCTAATTGTTCCCAGAGTAATCCAGTTCTCTCTCTACTTGTATTTCCCTAATGGGTAGGGTTTCTTCCCTTTTCCCCCATTTTTCTTTTTTTTTTTTTTTAATCACCAATTCAGTTTCTATAAGCATTAATTTGAACAATAAGCATTTTCGATCAGCAACAAAATATATGCAATTGAAAAATTCCCTAGTATGAGGGATTATCTTGACTGTTATAGAATCTTTTTGAATTCCTTCTTACTCTTATGTATAAACTGAACCCCCAGACAGCTCTCAGCACAAAGTTTATATCCCAACTCTACCTTTAGATTACCCAAATTTGCTGTAAATATAAGCTCACACCAAAAAATAGGTTATTTGCTTCTCTCAGAGCAGAAAGGATGTCCTATCCATTTTCCTACTCCCTTGTGCTTATATATTGTTAGAGCAGATGGTAGAAATTTGCTTTAGCAGTTAATCTCTCCAGTTTAGGTCTCTGTAGGCAGACAAGCACCTTAAATTTTACTTTGAGCTTTAGTGGAAAGTAAATTAAAAATATGAAAATAATTCTCATTGAAATTCACATATTTTGTCCAAAACTTATTCTGATGATTCTCATTCTTCATGTGACTGTAATCTTTCCTCTGAATACCTGGAATAAATTTAGACATAGCCAGATTACAGCCATCTGTTCTCATCTTAGCCCTTACTTTAATCAGATCCTTTTCTTTTTTATGTCATTTGTCCAACCACTACTACCTTTGATCTATTCTTAAGAAAGATGTAGAGATTTCATTATGCCAGAGACACTTCATGATTTTTTATTCCATCAACCTGATTTCAGTACTGTTTTGTAAAACCTTAGTTGCATCTTTCCTAAACATGGGGCATCAGTTGCATTCTGGGCTACATCAAAAGAAACTTGGCCAGCAGGTGGAGGGAGGTGGTTGTCCCCCTTTGCTCCCTCTCATTAGACCCCACTTGGAGTACGGCATTCAGCTCTGGGGGCCAAAGCACAAGAAGCACATGGATATATTAGAACAAGTCCAGAAGACAGCCACAAGGCTTATCAAAGGGCTGAAACACCTCTCCTATGAAGACAGGCTGGGGGAGTTGGGGTATATAGCAGCCTTCCAGTACTACAAGCCTACAAGAAAGCAGGAGAGGGACTCTTTATCAGAGTGTAGTGATAGGAAAAGGAGTAATGGTTTTAAACTAAAAAAGGGTAGATTTAGATTAGGCATAAAATATTTACGATGAGGGTAGTGAGGCACTGGAAACAGTTTCCCAAAGGAGCTGTGGATGACTTCTCTTTGTGTTCAAGGCCATGCTGGATGCGACTTTGAGTAATCTGGCCTAGTGGAAGGTGTCCCTGCAGGGGGGTTGGAATTAGATGATCTTTAAGGTCCCTTCCAGCCTAAACCATTCTATGATTCTATGTTTAAGTCTTTTGATCTAGGAAGCAGTAATCATGTATCACTACAGGTAACATTTTTATTTATTGTTTTTAATATAATCTATCTCTGAGAAGTTTAAATATTAAGAACATATTTCTGAATAGTTTCTCTTTTTAAGTATCCTCGTAGAAAACTGCAATGCATTCTTTAGTAAGGCAGAAGCTACTAGTAAAATTCTTTTCTGTTGTAGCTCAAGCATTTTACCAGATTATCTAAGAAAAGATCAATATGTACCTATGTATACTGAAATCTTTATATATCCATATATCCATGTTTTTTTTTTACCTAACAAGATGATCTTCAGCACAATAGTTTAATATTCTAAAAGATTTTTTAAAAATATATTACAGTGTATGGAAATATTGTTGTCCTGAATTATATTGCATTTAAGCCTGTAGTATGAAAAGGGAATGAAACTAAACTGCAGCTGTCTAATGTAATGAACTAAGTAATCTGGTAAGAAATTCTCTTTTTTAAAAATACATTTATTTATTTAGGTTCAGTTCTTTTGCTTCTGAAGGACTTATTAGCAATATATCCCTTAATTTTTGCTTCCTGAATCATTTGAACAGTGGGCTTTGGGGGTTGTCGGGAATATGTTTGATGACTGTATGCTAATTTGCATTTTTTTATTTTTTTTATTTTCTGAGGGGGGGTGTCCATTGTACTTATTCATTACTTGTTAGCAGCCTGTTGAATAAATCTTTCAGACTTGGAGAACTGATGGATAGGATAGGATAGGATAGGATAGGATAGGATAGGATAGGATAGGATAGGATAGGATAGGATAGGATAGGATAGGATAGGATAGGATAGGGCATGGCAGGGCAGGGCAGGGCAGGGCAGGGCAGGGCAGGGAAGAGCAGAGCAGAAGAGAACAGAATAGAATAAAATAGAATAGAATAGTTCGGTTGGAAGGAACCCACAAAGATCTTCTAGTCTAATTGCCTGACCACTTCAGGATTAACCAAAAGTTTAAGCATATTATTGAGGGCATTATCCAAATGACTCTTGAACGCTGGCAGTCATGGAGCTTCAACCACCTCTCTAGGAAGCCTGTTCCAGTGTTTTACCACCTTCACGGTGAAGAAATTTTTCCTAATGTCCAGCCTGAACCTCCCCTGATGAAGCTTTGTGCTGTGCCTTCGCATCCTGTCATTGGTGACCAGGGAGCAGAGACTGGCACCTCCCTCTCCACTTCCCCTCCTCAGGAAGCTGCAGACAGCAGTGAGGTCGCTTCTCAGCCAAACTTCTCTTCTCCAAACTAAACAATCCAAGTGTCCTCAGCCTATCCTCATAGGACATGCCTTCCGGCCCTTTTACCAGTTTGTTGCCCTCCTCTGGATGCTTTCAAGTACCATAGCATTTTTTTTTTTTATTTTTTTTTTTTTCTGGTATTGTTGAGCCCTGAACTGCACACAAGATTCAAGATGAAGCTGTATCAATGCTAAATATAGTCAGAGAATCACCTCTTTTGTCCAGCTGTCTATGCTGTGCTTAATGCATCCCAAAATGGGGTTTGTCCTCTTGCCTGCCAGGTCACACCACTGACTCTTGTTGAGCCTTCTGTTGATAAGCACCCCCAGGTCCCTTTCTGCTGGGCTGCTCTCCAGTCACTGATCTCGTAATCTGTACCTTTGTCCAGCATTACTTTCTCCCAAGTGCAGAACCCAGCATTTTGCTTTGTTAAACTTAATGCTTTTGCTGATCTCCCTGTGCTCCAGTTTATCTAGATCCCTTTACGAGGACTCAAGTCCTTCCAGAGAGTCAACAGCACCTCCCAGTTTAGTGTCATCAGCAAAGCTGCTGAGGATTCGTTCTGGTCCTGCATCCAGACCATTAATAAAAATGTTGAACAGCTGGCCTTAGAATGTTGAAATGCTGGCCTTAGAATTGAGCCCTGGGGAACACTGCTAGTGACCATCCGCCAGCCAGGTATAGCCCCATTCACTAAAACCCTTTGAAGTCTACCATTAAGCTGGTCCATCACCCATCCAACTTTGCTGCAAAAGGGAATTAGGAAGAATCCGTGGAAATAAATTTAAATTCAAAACTTTAAATAAGAATGAGAAATCCTTGGACATCATTTTTGTATAAATATAAGCAGTATCTCATTTCTCATAGGACTGTAAAATATTTGCAGCTTCTAACTTTAAAATAGAAAATGAAAATAAAATGTATCTAATTCTGATTAGATTAAATTTAGTATACTAAAGCAACTTCTGAAAGCAAACTCTCTCAATGTAGCTTTATATAATAATACTGTATTCTTTTAATCCCTGCAGCTTTTAAAGCCACTGAAATTGAACAGCATATACGAGTGATCCAGCTGAATAAACTAACTGCACTGATGAGACCTGACTGAAGATTTTTCAAGCTGTAGTGATGCATACAGTGTAAAATTCACTAGAACACAATTTTTGCAAGAGGGACTGCCCCTATTTATATGTATTTAATAATAAAATATATTTCTTTTTAAGGCCTACATCTTGTAGAAACTTCAGGGGATGAATAAAAACAGATATAGATGATCTGACTGAATACTCTTCTGAGAATAATACAACTTGACTGAAAACCAGTGAAAAAGAGAAGGGGTACATTGAACTCTGGATAACAAGAAGACAATGCTTCCGTGAGTGAAGGTGACAAAACTCCTTGAACTGCATGCTGAATCTGCACCACCTAATGACAGATCAACTCTCATTTTCAAAACCTGAAATAGAAGGGTTTTTTTGTTTTTCTATATTTATCCATAGTCTTTGGTACATTTTAAAATAATATCTCTTTCTTCCCCCTTCAATTATTTTAGATTTACACATTTTCATTATAATTTGAGCCAATTTCATCCTCTCTATTTCTCTAAATTTTAATAAAAAATGCATTTCTTCTGTGGAGAAAATTGTACAATGTAATAAAGGTAGAAGTGTATTTTTTCAGACTAGATTTTTACAAGTCAACATATATATATTTTTTTTCATAAGATCTTTCTCTTCCTCTTTCCAACCTTTTAATTTCATTCATTTCTTTATCCATGGATTTTCATTGTGGGTTACATTTCTGTTCTTACAGGGTTGTATTTATTTATTTATTTATTTTTAATTTGCTCTCTCTCCTCTTTTTTGTTTTATATAGCCTTGTAGCCCAAGTATTCTTTTTAAGCATTGCTGTAAGTATACTGTAATTGAACCCAGAACAAATAACAAGATTTGTAGCTGTCACTGTGTGATATAAGACTCCCTAAATCAGATTGGAAGAGGTAAGGAGGGAAGACAGCAACAGTGGAATGGAAAGTAACCACTGGAGTAAGAGGTAGAATTTACATGATCAGACACAAAACTGGTGAAATTTTGTGAAAAACTGTGAAATTTTCACAGGTAGTCTGTGAATAATTGGAACAAAGAGACGTCAAACCACATCGAGGTTCCTAAAACTGCCAAGACATCTGACGAACATGTTGATTAGGGCTTCTTAATTAAACTATACATCTCTGCTTATTTTACATAGCTATGCAGATTTCCAATAAAAAGGGTCTTAGTGTACAGACTGTCTTTACTTTGGCGGCAGGCTGCTCCACTGCCCACAGTCCAAACTACTCACTGTGACAACGACCTGCCTCAGCAAGGATGAATCTGAAGTTGTGAAAGGGCAAGATCACAATTTACTAGGTTACTCCAATTCCCTCAGCCCTTTCATCAATTCTAGAATCAAATGCATGGATCGTATTCTTGTTTCACACTAACAGACCTCCAAATATGTTTCCAGTTCTATGATAAACAGCATGAGAAAAGACAAATATCTGTCTTTTAACAAATTTGGTATCTAAAAATTCTATACAAAAGAAGTCCCTCATAATGAAAGATACTGTCAGGGCTTAGGCAAGAGCCCTGGAGCTGATTTTCTTGCACTGTTATATTTTTTGCATACTCCCTGCTGTACCAACTAGCATGCAGGCAGCGACCATTCCCAGGGAGCAGGTTGGATTACACCGCCCTGAAGGATGGGAGAGTTTGATTGCTGTGATATGGGCAAAGTTTGATAGGCAATTAATTGCCACTGTTCAGTTTAGCCATATAAATATTGCTTCAGTGTCCTACATACATCTCAGAAGAGATGCTCAGCTTTTCATTAAAAAAAAAAAAAAAAAGATTTGGGAAAGGAGACAGACAGCAAACGTGTCCAAAAAAGTCCACAGGAGATACTTATCTTGCTTTTTTTAGGGGAAAATTGAGTAACAAAAAGAGTTACAGTGCACTTAACTGCTTTCAGTACTATGACAGGTTGTGGGGGGTGTTGGTTATGTAAAATAATAAAGCATGAACATGGAATTTTATGAAATCTGGTGTTTTAAATGAAAACGATGTTCTGTGTCAAACTCTGTGGAATGAAAACAACACTGAAAAGTCCACATGTTTCATAACATTATTTCTTTGAGTTTTGACAATTTGTAGCTAGGAATCACTATGCTAAGTACAGAAATGGCACTCTGCAAGCTCACAGGAGGGAAGGTGCTTCCATGCTCACATGTGATGGACATTTTCCCACCATGCAGAAGTGTTCCCAGCCAACCTGATCTGTACATCTCCCTTTCAGCAGTCCAAGAGTGCTCACAGAAAAAGCCTGACACTTATCAGGTCTCTCACAAAGCCAGTTGAGTTTGAACAGTGTAAAAATGGTCTTACAGTCTGATGTCCGAGCTCAACTGTTGACCATGTAAGCAGACCACAGAAGTTCTGGCTTGCAAATAGATTATGAGAAGGTTTCTTTCTTGTAAAGCTGTCAGCGGTACTGGCAAGTTTTCGGCCATCTCTCTAAGGAGAGGGAAGGCTCTGGGCAGAGTGTCTCTTCAAACCTTCTAGACCACATAGAAAAGGAACAATTTGGAACTGCAAATTTTCTCGAAAAATACAAGGATTTGTGTTAATAAAATGGTATCTATTTTCCACAGAGAAACAATGAAAGGAGCTAAACTGGAGGAAGAGTTGTTTTGGTTCTTCCAGAGCAAACCACTGCAAAGGCAGTTAGTGGTAAACTACAGTTGTTAGCTTGGTATTCAAGTGTCACTTAGCAGAGCTTCTGTATTCCACCAGTAATATAATGTCTAGACACCAATAACTAAAGTGGATTTAGTAAGGGACAAAATAATGATTTCTTTACTGGAGTCTTTGTGAAAGCACTTGAATCTCAAATGCTCAGCATCTGCAGAGACCTCCCACATGCAATGCTTTAAATTGTTCATTCCTTTCTCTAAAACAACATCACAAATTAAATTTATATGTATTATTTTCTACTATTTTTAAAATAATATTTCTTCCCATGCCACATCAACTACCATACTTTTTAACTTCTTATATGATTAGGCAGAGCTGCACTTTCTGGAGGTGCTCTACTTTTTGTTGTTGTTGTTATGCAACAGTTATACTTAATCAGGTACTGGAGAGCTCCATATAGCATCTGTTCTGTGTGCTTCCTTTGGGATGGAGGTGAATATTTTTATTTCATTTTTCCAAAACTATGGTGTATGATTCCTATGAAATCACTTAATAACTGCAGCAATCTGTTTCTGAAGGGGAACAGGGCTAGGAGAGGACAGGACAGGATAGGAGAGAAAAAGGAAGGAAGGAAGGAAGGAAGGAAGGAAGGAAGGAAGGAAGGAAGGAAGGAAGGAAGGAAGGAAGGAAGGAAGGAAGGAGGGAAGGAAGGGAGGGAGGAAGGAGGGGAGGAGAAGGGAAGAAGGGAGGGAGGGCGGGACGGAGGGAGGGAGGGAGGGAGGGAACGCAGGAAAATTCAAGAAATGAAAAGGGAGGCAAAGGGAGCCAGAATTTCCTTATTTTGATCAAGAGACCTGAACTCTACATGACTGACTTCCTTTTGTGAAATTTGTACGCATCTAGAAGAAAAGGGTAATTGGCAGACAGAATGAGTAAATGACAGCCACGGTCTCATCCATTAATCCATCCAAATATCTGTCACAATGAAGTGGAGAGTGAGATAAAAAAGTAAGAGTATGACAAAACTAAATTTAGAGTTACTGTAATTTTAATCTGAAGATGGCTATTGCCTGAAGGAAAGACCCAATTACTAAGTGCCAGATGTTGTAACTCAGAAATAAATAAATAAATAAATAAAAATAACATCTGTAGCATGGGAAAATAAGTAGGAAATCCTCTCAAAGATAAAAATGCCAGATGATAAGGCATTTCAAAATTGAATTAATTTTATAGCATATGGTTATGTTTTCAGAAATGTTGAATGTGTTTTGAACAACCTAAGTAGAGGGTGTTCATTATAAATAAAATTGGTTTTAGAGGTAACTGTTTACCATATAAATTAAAAGTAAAAAGTGTTTGTTTATCTGAAATAAAAAGATGGAGAAAATATTTTAAATCAAATAAAACATGAGCAAGATTCATCTACTTACTGTGCTTTGACAAAACCTAGGAGTATTAAGTAAAACAAGTAAAAACTAGATCTATCTAATGTGCAGTGGAGACTTAACTGATGACATCTCTGCTAGTAAAGGAAATCCACAAGCTTCAATTTCCTTCTGTTGCACATGGAACTCTCACTAGAAAACAATAGATTTTGTACCATTTTCAAATATCTGAAATGGAGGGGAATTATCCTTTGAGGGTCCCAGTCTTAATAACTAAATTGAATGTATCATGAAGATAGATGAATACATTCAAAACCATGGGACTCTTAATCATAGTTCACAGGCAATTCTTTGCCCCTATATATTACTGTTTACATTTAGCTGAAGCGACTGCACATTCTAGTTGTAGTCTAGAAGTAGAGATTTATTTCTTATTATTTCATTATGCTCCACTAATTTCATTTTTATAAGCTATGTATTGTATCAGACTAAGCTGCTGATGTTCTTAAAGGCTCTTTTTCCTCTAACGGTCTAACATTTTCATTAGTCATCTGATTTCATGCATAGTGGCCATTTATATTATTTGGCAGAGCTAGGAATGGGATTCACCTTATCCATTCTAATTAATTTTGAGAGACTCTAAATGTTATGTTTTCTTTAAAGAAGATAAAACAAGAAGAGGGTGAAAGAGAGATGATCTGTAGAAATTATTTAGTTTTTGAAACGGGTGCTTTGGATATGACTAATAAATACAAACCCTAGCATTGCCTGTCCCCAGTTTTTGCCATTTTTGTGATCTTCAGGAACACATGTGCCTTTTCTGTTCCTAACTCCACTTTAAATAACCAAATACAGGATGAAACCAAACAGAACACTATTTCTTTGGAAATACTCCACAAATTGGTCAAGATTGTGTCTCAGGGTTCTATCTAACTTTAGTGCTGGGCAGTAATGGCAGCCTGAAACACCTTTAGATTCTTATTTTCAAATCCTTTTTTTCTGAGCTCATGCTGATCCCTTAGTACCTACATACTTATCACCTATTAAACAGAATTTCATAATGCCTAAATATGTCCCATAATCTTTTTATTGTTGTTGCAGTTAAATTTTTGCATATTGCTTAAAAAACCACCACAACGCTTTCTTTCTCCCAAGGTGTACCCAAGTTTGCAACACAGTGCACTGGGCATTAGCTGGCTATTCAGTTTTAGTTTAGTAAAGTTAATGTTGCATACTTTTATCAAACCGAAAATAAAACTAATTCAGATCATAAGCATTAAGAAAATTCTGTCTTCTGGAAAATTAGAAATATTTCTCCTGTGGCTTCAACAAAAGAAATTATACCATACTTTCTTCCTGGTCTCACTTTCAGTTCATGCATCCTTCAAAGGTTTTCAGGTTAAAAGAAAAATGAGCTCCCTTGGATTCTAGTGTGTGCATTTCCTTTCAAGAGGGTCCAGGTACTGCTGCTTTAAAATTAACTCTCACCTTGTGGCAAATGGAAACCAATGAAGCAATCAGACTCCAGTAATAGCAGTGGAATATGTTTCAACAACTTTCTATTAGGAACAGGAGAACAGTAACTAAACTGCTAAAAAGTTACTGTCTGGAAAACACAGAAAACATGGGATCTTTGACTGACATAAGAAAATCTCAGTTTTTCCTTTGCCTAAAAGAAGTAATCAGTGGGATTTAACATAAGTCTCTTAGCTATTTCTGGGAATCTCAACCTTGAAAAAGATCTATTGTTGAACGTATATATATATTTCCATTGTTTATAGCAGAGACATACATTTTCATAATTAATTCGGGGTTCACTCCCTACATCCCACATTCACGTGAGAATGTCCTTGGAGTTTGAAATAAGTATCTAAAATAACGTCTTGTTTCCAGTTCAAGAGTTACTGTGGAAATGACTTTTCAGACATAAAATATATTACTTGCTACCAACATCTGTTACAATTCTGTACCTTGCAATAACATAACAAAAAATAAAAATGAATGAACTAACATAGCCTGTAAAATGATAAATAGATACCAAGCTTGACTATTTACTGGCAGCTGATGCCAAAGAAATACAGCTTGGCTATTTGGATTTTCTCAAAAATGTGAAATTAATTTCCAGCAGTTGCTTTTTGTATTGGAATAATGTTCCCTAAGCCTTGTAAAAAGTCTTTAAAGTTTAAGGGTGTCTTTGAATAGGAAATATAACTGACTGCAAATTATCTGGCTGTCACGGGGGGAAGGGAAAAAATCTGGTCATTGTGTCCTGGGAATAGAGTCATCATTATGGAATCCAAATAGATGGTCTGAGCAGGGAGAATAGCTGTCATGTTATGTGCAACTCTTTGAGTGACAATATTTGTATGGATAAGGGTGAGTGAAGGCACTGAAATTTTTCTGACTTTAGCTGTCTCCCTTATATCTAATTTATCATCAATGTTTTTCATCCTTTTCTACCTCCCATTCTTTCTAATAGTCTTTTCCAGTGGACTGGTTTCTAGTACAAGAGCTCTTCCAGTAAGCAGAAATATTCAGATGGAAGTATACTGAGAGATCCTTCTAATAGCTGCTACCACCGAAAGGATTTTTTTTTTTTTTCTTGGTATAGCTGAGCCATCCCTGGAGTGCCAGATGCTCTATCCAAAGAGAGGCCCCTATTTGCTCTTAAACTTCACCTAAACAATACCATATTGGTGATGAGCAGCTTCAGGCTGAGGTAGGCCTTTCGTGTAATAGTTATGGAGGACAGAGTATATGTTTGTTGTTATTTCTTGGTACTTCCTGAATCCTGTGACTCTCATAACTACTCATAGTATAATTTCTTCAAGGAAAAGACCCCTTTATAGTACAGGTAAGTACATGGAGCAGTGGGGTGCTAAGCTCAAGTGATGTGTTTATACCTCTACAAAATAAATTTTTAATGCAAAAGAAATATTTTGAGGAAATACAGATGTAATCCAAGCAAAGTCTGCTTGTGCAAAGGCTTGTAGATTATTTTTTTTGTAGTTCATAAAGTGAGACCTCGAAGTATTTAATGTTTCTGCACAACAATTATTATTTTCCTTGTGTTTTTATTATTATTATTATTATTATTATTATTATTAAGCTGCTTTATAATATATATATATATATATCAGCACCAGGTTCAATATCTGATACCTAGAGTTGCTATTAGTCAGAAAAAATAAGGATCTAGGGAAGCCGGGGGTGGGGATGGGAAGGAGAAAAAGAATGCCTCAGAGAAGGATAAGGGAACAAAATTAAGAAAAACAAGAAAAGAGAGGAAAATAAAAATACAGAGAAGGTATGCAGGCCTACAAACTTCTAATGTTCCCTGCGTTTTGTCATGGCCTGAAGCATCAGGCTGGTATGTGAATTGCACCTTTTCAAGGTGAGAACACTTAAGGCAAAAAATGGGGGTGGAACAAGAGTGAGCAGAATTCACACCAGCCAGATGTGTGAACTCACCTAGGGAGCAGTAGAGACAAAGGTTCCTCTCAGAAACATTACATCCAAGACATAATAAAACTATTAAGGACACAGAAAACCAGAGCATAGTTTAAGTTCAGTGCACATTAAATATTAAGAGCTCATACTGCACTAACTTTTGAAGAGCCCTACATGTTTTTGACATTTTTTTAATATGAATTTGAAGCTGTGGTGTAGAAAGAAAAATGTATGAATAACATTACAAACTATGAAATAGGGGGATCAATGCATTTTAACATAGGCTTTCTTCTTTAATTTCAGACAAACACCTCTGTTCTCATTGCTGACAGCTTCATTTATGCTGGCTTGGCTGAAAGACGAGCACCCAAAATTGCTGCAGCTCTGTACTGTACCTTGCAGCATGAATGTAAAGCAGAAGTGGCAGCTTGAGCCAGGAGATATTGTGGGGATGGGAAAAGGGGGACATTTCTCAGAAATGTTTAACTTTCACCAACCTATTTTCAGGTTGAAATTATATATTGAAGTTTTAAAGCTTAGTCTCTACTGGAAATAAAATAAAATAAAATAAAATAAAATAAAATAAAATAAAATAAAATAAAATAAAGTAAACTAATTGTATTAAAAAAGTAAATGATCACCTGCCCCCCACACTTGTCTCATCTATCTGAATCCTTTTGCTCCATTCACCATTGTGATTCAGTATGTTCTCTGAGACGAATGCAGCAATTTCAAACTCCCTTTTTCCCAGCCACAGACATTGGAAATTGAATTGTCATTAATGAAAATGAGGGTGCCTTCTATGTATTAAAATATTTGCTAAGATGAAATAAGACCTACTTTTCAGTGATGTACTGTGTTCCATAAGGAATCTGATTGTTCCTCATCCCTATGCACAGAAGCAGAGCTCTTAGGATTAAACTGCATTTGGATTATTTTGTATCTGGAACCTGATAAAAAAGTTCAGTCTACAATTTTTTACAGTTTCTGCTAAGCTGATTTATCAATATTGTATAAGGCAATGGGGCTATTGCATGTGATCCAGCGTGGTTTCTGCTACCACATTTTATTTATACAAAACATATCTATGCAGAACACTGAGTTGAATTCTTGGTAGCAAGCCCTGTTGCTCTCTCAGTAACACATCGTGTTTACCAATATTTTGCTGATGAATCAGATATTGGGATTAATAGGTAGGTAAAGACTAATAGCTTGGAGACACCTAGGTCAAGCATAATGAGTTTTTGAAATCAGCAGTTTTAAAGCATCTGAAATCCTGAATAGCATATAGTACCTGTGAGAAAGATAACAGGTGAGAGGTAAAGGGAAAAAAAGCTTGTTTTAAGGTAGATTGAAGTGGTTTGGAGTTTTTCCCATGGAAACAGTGGTGTTGAGCCAGGCTTAAATAACGTGAAGTCTCTCTCCCTTCCAGAAGACACACATTCCCAATGTTCCCCTGCTTGTAGAGGCACTTCAAGGATAGCACTTGCATTAATTTCATCTCCTTCCATCATGGGCTGAAAAAGCAAATCTACTCATGCAGACATGGCAAAGGAGAATCCATTCTGTTGGATTCAAGCACATAACTCCCTAGGCAGATTAATCCTACTGAAAAGAATACCATATTTCCCAGCTAGTCCATGGAGAAGAAGCTCCAGACTGCTTGATTTAGGTGCATAAATGCTGTCAGCCAGGATCTCCTCCTTGAGATCATCAAAGAGACTCACTTGCCTTAATGCGCTGTGTTGGGTGCATGGGCACCCATCTGATGAGGACTGGCTCAGCCAGTCTGGAGCTTAGGTCCCATCCTCAGTCCCAAACACAATTTAATGGGGAACAGTCATCACAGAATATATATATATATGTATATATATATATATGTATATATATATATATATATGAGTCATCCTGAAGCTGAGAGCGTCCTAGAGCTGAGAGCTCTAAAACCCTGTCATAAATCGCCTGGCAGAGAGTATCTTGGAGGGCTTTTGCATTCACAGGGTGCAGAGATAAATGAGGTCTCTCCCTTTAAAGGGTTATTGTCCTTCACCCTCTCCCTGAAGGCAGACCTTTGTGTTCTGGAGAGCTTAACTGAAATCAGCATCATTCAACAGAGGCCCAGGGCTTCACAGCTCATATAGAATTGGAGGATGATTAAGGACAAGACACAAGAAGTGCATTACAGACACTGGGAGGCAATAAGAGAGAAGAGATAAGATTACAAGCAATCCTGCCATTATGTAGGCTAACAGTGTGCACAGCTTGACAGTTCAATATATAGCTTGTAAATTGTATATAATTTTATAGTTTCAAAATATTATACTGAATCAGTACTTCTACAAATCCCACTAATCCTTCCCCTGGATCTAACAGCACATCCACAAAAGAATCAAACTGCCTTGCTCTTATTAAAGTGCCTGGCATTTTCTGAGTTCTAGGGCAGGCAAATTCTCTCACAGCAATAACTCTTTAAGATCTCAGTCCTTATCCTTGATTCACAAGAAATGGGTCCACACAACTCCAAAACAGTGGAGAAGTGGAGATTCTCTGAGTTTCAGGATCACTGTAAAACTGTAAAGCTCACTTTGAACATTGTATTTCTTGGTTACCACTTGTACCAAAGCAGAGATTAATGTGTGAAGAGGTGGGGAATTAAGCTTTCCATTGGGGAATAGCAGCTGCTTGTGTATAAAAAGATAACAAATTATAAGAATAACTTAGAAAAGGCATAACTTCAAGTACTTGTATTGAAACTACCTATCACTGTCAAATATGTCAAGCAAAATTATTTAGCATTTGCATTTAGTGAAAAATATCGTTGTAGAAGTCTGACGTGTTGCTATAGATTATCAGTTCTGTCTGGTGTGCTACAGAAAAAAAAAAAAAAAATAGCTAGAGACTATGATGGGCAGAAATGAGACCAGGAAAAAAAAAAAAAAAAAAAAAAAAAAAACTGGTAGATGGTGAGTTAGAGATGCCATCAAACAGGGTTCATGGTTATATTCCATGCTTTTCTTATGTGGTAGCCCCTTCCAGAATCCATCTTTTCTTCCTATTCCTGACAGCTGTCTGGAACAATCCCCAGCATTAAACTGGGTAGATGCACTCCTTTAGCCAAAGACTTCAGCTGTGGGATGTTCTATACCTTGGAAAGTAAAAGGCCTTGGCCTGCATGACACATCTCAGCATATAGGTGTCCTCCGTTTTTTGGCCCACTTTATAAGTGAGTAAGGAGAAACTGGAAGAACCTCCTACAGTCTACATAGCCTACAACAGATTTAAACAAAGATGGAATGTGTATGTTTTACTTTGGCTTACACAGATGTGTGGTCCATGAGATATGGAAGCCCTAAGAGAAATCCATATATTATGGAGTATATATCAGGTGTTGCAGAAGCTACCTACAAGTACCAGGATTGGTGATTGACCTAAGAACATGCCCTTGTTGCTGAGAACTTAATATCTGGATGGAATTGAAAGAGGTTCTTATGAAAGCTGCTATAAAGTTTCAAATTATATAATTTGTGATAAATGCAATTGTATTTCATTCAAAATTTCTATGTATCTTTATATTCCTGTGTTGTTTCATTAAGCACAATTATGTCAGATATCTCACTCACAATTTAATTTAAAATGTAAATAAATTACTTTAAGACTTCAGAGGACATCTCATTCAAATTTTTAGAGACAATGTGCAAAATCAAAATGTGCATTTTAAAATCTGTGAATGAAACCCTTGTCCTAGTGAATCATTAGGAATTTGGGAGCTGATTTAGAGGGGAGTAAGATTCCACTAAGTATTATTTCAATAAAACACATGAGTTCAAGTCATAATAACAAGCATGAAATCATTTAAAATCTATTTTCAAAATCTGGTAATTCTCATTCCAGCAATTAAAAATCCAATTGCTAAATGATCACACTTTGAATGAACAATTATTCTTTCATTTTAACAATATTAAAAAGGGTAAGGATACAGGACTCTCTTCTTCCTGTAACTTACTAAAATATAGGTGCTCTCTACCTTAGAATGAAGTTCTAGAAACTCAGAATGCACTGTCTTTGCCACCAACAAGCTACCTGTTACCACCTGCTACATGAATTTTCCCTTCACTTTCTCAATTTTCTCTTCACTTTCTCAGCTGCCATGATACAAACAATGAAAGAGAATAAATGAATTTTCCAAAGTATCCAAATCATGTATACTATTTTTCCTACATATTAATCTATTCATTCTCTGCAATAATGTCACAGTAGCTTGGCACACATTTGTACTCAGACAGCAGTGGGGTGAATGAAGTATAACAGTTTGCTGATAAATGCTGCCATTCAGATCCGGACACTCACCTTCTCTACCACAAGCATAGGATCAAAGATAAAGATAAATATGTTAATATTTCTTCAAGAATACATATATATATATTTATATACACATTATATCCAGTAGTTGTTACAACATTTCTAATGTCACCCAATGATTTACAACATCACACAGAAGACAGCATTCCCAGAGTTTGCAGTGTTGATGACTGTAGAAACACCAGTAAGACAAATGTCTCATTCTAGATTGCTCATGGTGCTAACTCACTCTCATTATTGCTGCTGGGTAGATTGGTTATAGGACTGTGCATTGATTAATATGTTAGATATTTCTAAATTCATCTTCTTGCCCAACTGATATATTTCAATCTCTATCAAACCTTATTAGAAGAATGTGCTCTTAAGAGGTGTGGAACATTTATGGTTGAAGTGTTTGCCAAACCAGTAAGTTTGATAACAGCTCAAAGGACTCCAGATCATTTTTCTTCAGTTTCTTAGTCTCTTACATTAATTAGACAAAAATATATAGTCACATTTTAATCTGAGGTACAATGACTTCAAGTTCTCCTTAATGACCATTAAGAAACACTGTAGCTGGCACACAACATCCACATTCTTTCACAAACGCCAGCAGGATTGCTTATATGAATGTCTCTTTGTATCCTGTCTCCCACAGAGAAGCGGTCTGCACAGAGGAGTCATTCAGAGCACATGAATACTAGCAGAGTGCCTGATGCCAAAGGGAGGATGCACCCCCATCTTTCTCCAGGTGGAACAGAGCAAAAGGGAAGCACTGTTGGTTTCTAGTGGAGAGAAAGTAAAACAAAATGAGTCAATGGACAGAGCTGAGATATACTCAGTTGTACATGTTACTTTAGCATAAGTGGGTTGTCTCTGTTAAGAGAAAGAAAAGCTAAAATGTCGAGGAAGAAAGATTTAATGATTTTATAAAGGTGTAGAAATGTGGCACAGCTAATTATGTCTAGGTGTGCATTGACTATGCCCATCATTAACTCAATCACTTGCCACTTCAGGTTGCAAATACTTCAGGTTTAAAAGCAACAACTATGTAAGAGCAAATACTTCAGGTTTAAAAGCAACAACTATGTAAGAGAGTCTGCATAGGTGTTTTCTTATAGGTGAAAGCCCTTGTGTACTAGTTGTACTCCTGTTTACAGAGCAGAACTTGTTAGGAAAGTTGTGGTGGGCACTGGTTGGGATGGGCTGGCAGGGCAGTTTACACCATGGGGCAGCTCTGCCTTGGATAAAGCCTCTCTGCCCCCCAGGGTGAACACAAAACCCATGGGACTTCAGAGTCTCAAATTAGAGAGAAAGTACTACTGCAGAAACTGGTAAGTAGTCAGTTGCCCTAACAGTTGTCTTGCCAAGCTATAGAGGAGAACCATGAGTAGCAACCTATATTATGGAGAAGGGGTAACCGTGTACTTAGTCCCTCTCTTTTCTCCTTTCAGTAAAGAGTTGTTCTTCAAGACAATGGTACGTTTGCAAGTAAGGGAAGAAAATTAGCTCACTGAGCACAGACAGCTTAGGCTTATCCTCACAGACCTGCTGATGAGGGCTTGAGATGGTCTTTATTAATAATCCCAAAAAATTAAATCCAGATTTTCATGACGGCCATCCAGCTCAGAATTTTTCCTAGGTCAAGTAGAAACATAGGGATGAGGATCCAGGTTTGCATTTTTGCTTGTCCAATTCCACTAACTTAACCAGTTAACCATTAAAATAAAATCTCTCTAATCACAGTTGGCTTCTCGCAAGCACTGGCACCTCCACTGTGGATCTGGAAGGGATTTGCCTAAACTTGTCATCGTGGCTGTTTAACATGGTTGGCTTCAATAGAAGCAAATACATCCACTTTCCAGCTGTTTTTTGTCCCCTAACAGAAAGGCTAAGATGTTGGCACATCATTATCTAGCACATATAATCTAAAAAAAATATAGAATCACAGATTAAAAAGATTTTTTTTTTTTTTTTTTTTTTTTTTTTTTTACCACTACATATTGCAAGACTGCACTGCACAGGTATACCACAATTCAAACCATAATTCTACTTTTAGGTACTGTACTCTGTCATGAATGCTCACAGACTTTATAACGTCATCTCTCAAGAGACAAGGGCTCACAGCATAGGGTTGTGCTAAGGTTCTTCCAAAAATAAATAATCAATAGAGAGCTACCCTACTGAGTGAGAATATTGCAAGGAAACAGCACGTTATGGAAAAATACATCATCATTTTATACCTAACAACAAAAAGAAAGGAATGATTGTTAAAACTGAAGATGTACACAAAGACTGTGATCAGAGCAGGAACTGGTAAGTGAAACTGAAAATGTTCAATCGCCTCTCTTCAGATAAGAGTTATGGGGCCTGCATTGCTTCCCTTGCACACCCACTGAAAGCATTAGGAGTGACACAAAGAATGCAAGATCAGAAGCCTGCAGCAAAAACAGGGCTCAGCTCAGGTGCTCAGGGAATTTATGTTCTTTCTGCTAAGATAAATTAGAATAACAAATATTGGGAGAGACTAGACAGGGAGTTCACCTTGTTAAGTGGTTACCGTTTGTGCCCCAAGTAGAAACATAAACTAACAAGATTATGTCTGATTTACAAACAGGCAATTCTTTACTCAGCTTGGAAGAAATAATGATGCATTTCTGTCATCACATGCACCTTTAAGTCTGTATTCATTTAGGAGTTAGACTTTTTAAGCCAAAGCTTTCATGGTTTAATTCATTATTTATATTAGAGTTAGCATTAATATTTCATAGCCATCCGCCATCTGTGAGATAAAACAGTAACACAGGTTTTAAAGTCAGAGAAGCAACTATATAAAACTGTATTTGCAAATATGAAATTACTACATAGAAAAATGAATGTGAGCAAAGTTCATGCTCTCTGTATAGAAACTTCAGTAGTAATTCAAATGCTAAGATAGCAAATCCCAAAGGCCAAGTCTTCCAAGTGGTCTGGCTGACCCTGGAATCATTTTGTGGGCCTCTTTCCATGCTCTTAAGCTGAGTCTCTTGGGCCTTAGGGATATTAGATCTTTTAAGCCTAGCAGCTCTCATCCTTCTCATTTTTCTCATGAGTCATAGAGGAACTCTGCCAAGATACACTGGATATATCCACAGCTTCCTTTGCCCAATATGTAAAACTGTGAAGCATCTCATGCAGCAGCCATTATGCAGCAGGTACTTATTCAAATTAATAATCTTTAGTTATTTGTCAGAAAAAGAGGTAGACCATGGTAAATAAAACTGCTGTAATGCAGCTTTCTTATCTGAGTGTCAAGATATCTTCACAATAAACAGCATAGACACAGACCCATAGACAAGAGCACAATAAAAAAGAAAATACTTGAGATGCTTTGGTCACTGATGCTGCAGGTCCTCTGTCTGGAGCAGACACAGCAGACATAGTTGCAGCAGCTGGCAGGATGCAGAGGCCAGCTCAGGCAGCATCCCAGGTACCAAAACAACTCATTATGGTCCTGTACAGACATGTTTTATTTAGCCCATATTAAGTATTACAACAGTTAATTTTCTGTTTGCTCTAAATTTTATTGTTTTTTAATAGGATTCCAAATTCCCTCTTATTGTCTCATTGACAGAATCTTTCAACTTTGCATCTTCTGAATCTAACTAATAAATCAGATGAGATGATAAAGCAAAATTTTTATTTTTTAAATGGTGGAACTGTGGATATTTTTTATTTGGACACAACAATCTCTCAAAAATGAATCCTAATTTTCCATTAAATCTCCACTAATCTATTCTGAGAACAGTATGTAACGACAGCTACTGAGAAAAGTAGTAACTGTTATCTTTAAATACAGATGACATACTACTAGTCATACAGACCACTAACCATGACATAACATGGTGATATTTACGAGTTGTCTTTAAGTATGAAAATCTAAAGGCAAAGCTTTCAGAACCATGAATATGTGCACTGATAGTTTCTTTTTTTTTTTTTTCCCTAATGCAGAAATTCCTAATCTATGAAAAGGAGGTTTTCCATGTATATTGTACACTGTTTTGAAGGCTTGAGCCCAGCTTCTCAGAACAATGCTTCATCTTATTTTCACTTGTAAAAGCTTCTGATTTTCACTGGGCTTCTGTTGGGCTGTACAGAGTATTTTGGTTACATTTTTTGTTTCTTTCTTTTTTTTTTTTTTTAACTTATACTGTACAGAAGTTTTCTTAAATAAAAAAAAAAGTCCTATTTGAAATAGGACTAACAACTCTATGTTTGTTTCACTGACCCAATTTATTTCTTGAGACAGATCTACATGGACCTGCCACTCCCAGTTAACTTCTTTTTTCTTCAGGTTACTTAACCATAACTTAAGATTTTCTACCAAAAGACAGAACAATGTGTAGGATTCACCTGACAAGGTGTAGATATCTGCCTCTTATTTAACAAATTTCTTAGTGCTCTAATTTAATGGAGTTAACTGCATTCCCCAAAGTACCTTTTCCTTTTATGACTAACAACAAAGGAAGTGGGAGGTGGCTGGTTCAGGGGGAGAGATCTACATTCTAGACCATTAATTCAAATGTGTAGATTTCCACCAAGAAAAATAAAAATAAAAATAAATATCTTTAAGTTGAAGTAATTTCAATTACTTTCCAAAGCCTGTTTTGTTAAATCACCTGTGTATGGCCTCTTTTTCATGACAAACCAAAAGCTAAATGGGTATGATCATTGATAAGGTGTTTCTTTGACCAGCTTTGCACTCCATTTAAGTGATGGAAAGTTCCCAGTGGAAGCTAGGTACCATTAACCAAGCTTTCTAAATTCATCAGCTTAGGTGCAGATGTACAGTTACTACGCACAAGCGTACACTGAAAAGATGCCTTTTCACACACAACATACTGGAGACAAAACTTTATCCATCCCAGAGGATAAATCATAAAGTGCATCACTGTATAAAATTAGAAAATGTAAATAGAATTTCAAAGCTCAAGACTTAGTTGATCAATATATTCAAGAACAGGAATTAATAGCTACTAAATTATCTCAGCATAAATTATTTAGAATTAGAAGATAATATAAGGCAAGGTTGCCTCAACAGTGAGATTATTTTTTTCATCTCCAGAATAATGTTATTATTTATTTTATTTTTCACCTTGCCTTTTCTTTCACCAGTTCTGAACTAATAATAATAATAATAATAATAATATCTGCCTCTCTGCAAAGAAATAGCTAATTGTGAATTCTACATAAATACACATAGGTAGATCTAGATGTACTTTTTTTACTAAGAACATGACAAATAAATCTAATTCAGAATCATGAATTCCTCGTGGTATATTGTTTCCAAGGCTTCTCTAATAAGGGCATATTTATATTGATTTGAGATATATAATCATTATTTTTCTTTCCTCTTATCCTGTAGTTTTAAAAACTTGATTTACACCTATTTTTAAAGTTAGCAAATTAGTCAGTTGATCTTTTAACAAAATCACTGATAGGCTAGAAACAACTTTGTTTGTTTGTTTGCTTGTTATTAAATCATTCAACATCTTCAGATATGTTTAGTTAATACATTTCTGTGACATAAATAGTTTTATTTGCAGCAGTTTTATTTGTTTGATGGTATGTCAGCTGTCTCTTTCACTAAGTTGGTGAGAGAAGACCTAATTTCTTTATACTCTCTGATAATGTTTGGAAAAAGAATCATCCTCATGCTTTAGATATGAATATACTTCAGAAAGCAGTGAAGCACTAATTTACCTTGATAGTTAATTGACTAGCAGCAAAGGTAAATGAATCAGTTCAAAGGATGAAATATACCCCTAAGCAGTAGACTGGCCTAAGACCAACATTCTCCTTAGATCCTAGCTAAGCCTTATTTTGCAGGCTTATGTGAGATTTAATTATGTATAGCAAACCTCTCAAATATGTAAAAAGTAATGAGATACTTTAAAAGTGAAATCTGAAAAGTTTAAGCTGAAAATGTAACTCTTAGAAATGAGAGTCATAAACCACTAAGATAGCTTAAGAGTGAAAGTGATAAATCTTCCATTACATGGACTCCTGATGGTCTTGTTTTAGCAAAGCACTTAAACTTCCATATCCATAAATTCCATTGTCTACATATAGTCACAAACATTTGTGTCCAGGAAGATGGGTTTTGTGGACTATTCAGGCTAGAAAGTAAAACTGTCTTTGTAATATACTCGAGGGAGAGCTGCAGAATACAAGCATGATGTTAACCAAATTGCCTAATGGAGCGCTACTCATTTCAGCAGTGCCTGGTATGGAAAAAGTGCCAATGTGACTCCTGAAATGTATTTAACAACAGTGAAAGGGCATCCCTTACATTCAAATCGGACTATGCACACAGCAGCTGTAAACAAGCAACTCTATAGAGTTACAAGGTGCAGATAAAGACATAGGATCAAGGTAGAGTGGTATGGGGCTGAATTTCCTTGGTTACTTAACTGGAATAATAAAAAGAAAAACAGATTTAGTCATGACAGTATAATAGTCCACTTCTCCCCATACTTCTACTTAACCTTTAGTAAAGCAGAAATCAGAACTTAATTTAAAAAAAAAAAAAAAATTTCATTTAAACCACTAGAGAGACACAGATCACTAATATAAGCATGAGAGTTTATGAGGATGAGTATACCTTGTACTGTAAGTCACTCTGCAGAAAAATAGCATCTTAGCATTCTCCAGATAATTCAGGTTCCTGCCAGAAAGCAGGCATGGGAGCCACAAATGTTCTAGCTTTTGTGTTAATAATTAATTGATGAAAGTAGAAATCCTCTGTCCAAAATGGTACAGTTTCAAGGATCAACACATAACATGTGTGTTTCCTGGATCACTGTAGAGTTCAGTTAAATTAGGTAAGAAAATGTCAAATCAACATGTCTCATCAATATGCAACCTCTCTTCTCCTTTGAGAAGGACAGAATTTCAAGTTAAAGCAGGCAGCTATGCTATCTGCAAGTTTTACTGGTAGGTTTTTCTGGAGACAACTGTTCCTTTCTTATTTATCCTGCTGACTTCTGAGTGCCTGTCTAAAGCCTTCTCTCTGGGTCTTTCAAAAGTTTCATGTCATAATAAGCTGCTCCTTTAGATAAATAAGCATTGATAGCCCAAACACTAACTGAGAGATTAATTTGTCCATAACACCAGGAAGTCTGTGGGTAAAATTTTACCCCTGTTTACATGGTTTACAGACTCCAAAATCAGAAAAATTGTGTTCATCAATGTCTACAATCAATTGTAAATCAGGAGTCATTATGCTTCAAACTATTAATTTTCCATAAACTGAGAAATGCCTTCAACTGAGTGTATGACCTTAGTTCCCACCACCTGCAGCACAGCTCTGTGACAAAAGCATTTTCATCTTTGTCGTTCTACAACCGCTAACATGAAAAAAAAAAGCCACCAGTGTATTTGTTTTCATAACCAGATACACCTACCAGAAATCTACACCATACTGCTAATCTGAGCTAAGGGGATGTTTGATAAATGCTCAGGGTGTTTCAAATAGTTCAAGCTACTAGTGTTTGAAATATGTAGTTGGTTCACTGATATGACAAAGATCTTCTTCCTGGCTTTAGAAAAGCCACCCAAGCTATCATTATAGATTACCAATTCTGTCAGTAGAAGACCTAGTTTAAACTCATGTCTCCAGACCCCCTTCCCTTCAACCTCTTTTCTATCAGAGCCTACTTCCCTCTCTGTCCTGCCAATTCAGCTGTTGCATAACTGCATTTCACCCAGCTTTCATGAAAACAGGTTTTGCTTTTCCTGTGCTGGAGTTTGCAGTTGCATAAACCTGATTTAGAGACAGGTTACCTAAGGAACTAAAGAGGTACGATCAACAGATGTCTCATTATCTGGTGAGAGATTGTAACAATGCACAACAAAGAGTACAAGGGGGAAGGAGGAGCTGATCTTCTGCCTGCAGAATATTAGGCACATATACAGAATACAATCTTCTTATTTAAACTTTATGACAGTATTGTCAGTAAATAAGGTATTTTAATCCCAGGATTCCAAGATATTTTGGACAATACCCCACTTTTCTTAAGAACCACATGCACATTTGTAATTAACTTAGGAAAAAAAAAAAAAAGTTCTGTGGACTAGATATTGCTTATTTTACAGTAGTCTCACAAGGCACAGTTTGGAAATGTGTTGTAAGGTACTTGCTTGCTTCCCTTGCTGTACTGATCTCTATTAAACCAGAAAGATTGTCTGGGTGGGAAGGGGGCTCAAGAAACTATCACATGTACAAGAGTCATTACAAATTATTTTAATACATTTATTTTTACAAAATTGCAGTGTTGGTTAAAGGATCCCACAATGGGAAGGCTCTGAAGAGTACATTTAGCATAACTGCTATTACTATATTCACCATTAAATTATTATGATATTTTATTCTAAATTAGAGTAATGAGACCATCAGAACTGGCTTCAAAGCAGAGTTCTGTGAAATGCAGATTTAATGCCCCATGGAATTCTGTGCATTTGCATTACAGTCTTACATGGTTCCACATATTCCAAATATTGCTTTAAGGAACATCTTCGCAAAATCACTTTTTTTCCATTGAATGCAAGACAAAAAGCATAGACACACAAATAGCACAAAAGAGACATGTGAATTCCACTGTCCTTCTGTCTTGTGTTTTTCTATAGACAACACCTTGGTGACACAGCTCTGTCAGGTAACTACTGTGTCCTCACTCAGCTTCATGTAAGCCAGGAGAGAGAACACAGCTTGTTTCGCTCTGCTAAAAGAAGTTGAAAGGCTATTGCTGGAGTCAGTTTGGCCACAACTTTACCAACTTTCTAGAAACAGCACTTTGAGAGAAATTGTCATGCATGGTTTACCCTTCTTTCCATGGTCATTCCCACGTACTCTGATACCATCTGAAAGGTGGTGGCCATTAGTTTGAGAAAGAAGTTTCTGTTTTGGAGAAACTTGCTCCTTCAGTCCAGCTGATGTCTGAAGTAAGGTCTTCCTCATCTCTCTCTTATCATCTGAAAGGCAGGGGTTAGGGACCCACCACACCCTTTGTTGCTACTGACAAGAAAACAGTCCAAAACTTACAGTCTGCAATTGCTAGCAGTACCTCTCATGGCATGTGCTTAGCATGGCCAGTCGGATCTGATCTAATACCCTAGATTCATGAATAAAGAAGTCCCCTACCTGAAATATCTCAGCAGTGTTGTGCAACAGCTTAGCAGCCAGGTGTTTATCACACTGGGAGATTTTCTGCTGTTCTCAGTGCAAGTGCATACCTCTTTCCTCCTTTCAGCATCCTCACAGAGAACTCACATGCATATGGAAGAGCTATATCACATTGCACTCGACCCAAGGGGCACCCCTGCAGCTGCAGGTTTCACCACCTGTCTGAAGCAGCCTGCTGGATTGACACTCCTGGAGGCTGAAGCCCTCTTTATAGGCAGAACAGGTACACCACTGGCAGCAGCCATGCACGTCTCTCAGTTAGCGGCTTAGATCTGAACTAGATTTGAACCAATGATCAAAGTCGCTGAACCTCTGCAAGGAAGTATTGTATTTGCTATTCCTGACAATAGATCATATATAAGATATTGTGTTAGTCACTACCTGCCAGCTGTTGAACTTTACGATTTGGTGGTTAGTCTGTCTTTGAAAAAAGACCCAGTATTTCTTGTCAAAAGCACCATTATTAACAAAAGGACAAAGAGAACTCATTGAGAAAGACATATTATTGATTTTGATCTTTTGTGGCTATGGTACCCCCACAAACAGTCTCCCAAACTCTTTCAGTGAAACTTGTATAATCTGTCATTTCAAGTAGCAGCAGTGCTTCAGAGGCACAGAGAAGCACACAGTCAGGTCTTATATAAGTTTCCTGTGGTCTGAACAAAATCTATGTATCTGTGATCTGTATACTGGCCCTTCCCTCCAAGGAGCAGCTGGGAAATCACTGTTCCTAATGGTTACATTCTCATTTGCCAAAGGGAAAACGAACATCATATTTCCACCTTGGGAAGCATTATATTGTTCATTATTTTACCATTAGAAACAAAGTACAAAAAAGTTGATTTGCAATGGAGTACCATGGAAAAATGCCGATCAGCTCAAAAACTGAGATATCATATTGAGTTGATCAATGCATACACATTTTTATGAAAATTTCCACAAGCTACCAAGCAAAATCACCTCAATTACATAAAAATGCACAGTTTTGCAATGTCTGGCTCACTGAACAAAATGATACCACTGCAAGGGCTCTTCAAATTATCAAACCTCATAAGCATAAAGAAATAAAATACCAATTAAATGCAAAGCTATTATAAACTGTAGCTACAAGAAGGGAGGGAGGGGGTGTTCAAACAGTGATTCCCCTTCCTTTTTATTTTTGCAAACCACTGGAATACTGGAATATATTATCATATAATCAGCCTTTTTTATTGTTGTTTTATTTGTTTGTAAGCAGTAGATAGATGGCTTTTTTAAGTACTATTTCTTGTATCAGCAAGAATATCTCTCCCTATGAACTTTATTGCTATTATTTATTACATTTTAAAATACACAGTTATTTATAATGGGAAGGGACTAACCAGGCAATCACCTGACAGGCAAATTCAGATAATACCCTCTAGCAAATAAAAGTGGTGACCACCTGCCAACCTCCAATATTATTTTCTCAGCAGAGCAGCAATTCACAAGTAATTCAATCAGGTATTCAATAGAAAATTATTCCAGTTTTACAGACTGCCATCACTAACAGTGGGGCCTGATTTTGCTGCTTTACCACTTTGGCATGCAACCAAGGAACATGAAGTATTGAATTTTCTACCATGCCATTTCAGTAACAGTGATATGAGCAGAGCAAGATAGTATCTTGAAATGTGGACAGAGGCCTTTACATGTTACCATAATACAATCTGCTCATCCGTAATAATATCCAAAGGATTCTTAAATGGGGAAGCATTCATAAAAATTAATAGCAAGTCTGTAGTGTATGAGGAGCATAGCAGTAATGCATTTTAGCTGTTATAAGTTAATGGGTGCTCTTACTCTGCTCCTCATAGAGATATCCAGGAACAGGCCCCAGCACACAGCAGACATATTGCCTTTCATAGCAGCACTGACAGACTGAGCCTTTCCAAAAACAACCCTGATGGGAAACACAGCCAAGCTCCTCAGAAGGTAAAGTTCTAGATCTTCGTTGCTAAAAGAGTGGATGGCATAGCAAAGGGTTGCTTCCATTACAGGGTGGTGCTCTGCCACCCTTCCTCCTGAGCAGCCATGGTTATGCTGTGGCTGCTCCCGTGACATTGGCATCTCACTAGCTCCACTCCTGCTGTGGGTGCTTCTCCCTCCATCCACTTCTGCTTTGGTCTCCTGTGTCTCTGATTCCTTTTATCTGCAGCACACATCATATTCAGAACTAAACTCTTACTATCAGCTTCTTAAGAAGACTCTTCTGTCTTCCTTCTCAGATCAAACACTCTATCATGCCGTTCATGAATAATCTCCTTTATTTTATTTTTTTTTTTGTGGAAATGCCCCCACCCAAATATAAGTAACTGCAACAGATGCCTCTCCCTTGATTCCTCTCATCATCTCATCTTCTCCCATCTGTGGTCAACAGAAGGTTCTTCCCCTTTCGTTCCTCTGTGAAACGAAACTCTCTCTTACACAGTGGAAGAACAGTGTCCCAGCATGTGTCTTCTGTGATATATGGTGCATCACAGAGTCTCATTCAGTCTCAGAAGACTGCAAAGTGGGACATTTCAGCTGTAACTGAAAGCCTTGAAAGGTCCTCTGAACATCTAACATCTGCTCTGTTTAGCAGATAAAGCAGTTCCATCTCCTCAGTTAAAAAAAAAAAAAAAAAAAAAAAAAAAAAAAAGGATATCAAGCTTCACCCGTTTAAATTGTTCATAAGAAACTCACCAAAGTATATTTTTAAATATGCAAGAAGTTTTAAGCCCTGTCCATGTCAAAGTATTGTCCACCTAGCCTAATAGATTTGCCTCAGCTTTGGAAAGTACTCGAAATACTTCAAGTATTTATGAACAGGATCTGAATTATTTCCTATTATTGCACCAAGAATTATAACAAAATTGATTCTTTTGATTCTCTTTTTTCATCCCTGTTTTTGCTTGTCTGAATTCCATTTTAACTCATGAAGGGCTACTATCTTATTCTCAGCAATGTCATGCTATAGTATCAATGTTTTTGTCCTCTAAGGTGCTCTTCACTGTGAGGAGCAACAGCAAAGCCATGTTCCAAATGATCCTATCTGTTTTGAAATTCTATAAAATGTTAAGATATTAGAAGTTATTTTGATCTGAAATGTCCTAGCACGATTTGACTGTCAGGGGAATGCACTGTCAGATAGAATCACCCACTGGAAACAATCAGAGAGCAGCCCTTGTCTAATCACAGTCTGTCATTTTTTAAAGTGCAAAGCCTCCAGATGAATGATACTGACCTCAAGACAATAGCTGGGAAAGTAAGAGTTCAAGAAAGCCACCCCAAAGAGATTAGGCTTTCACGGTAACAGACAGCAAGAATTTTACTTAAGAATTTGTTGTGCAGAGTAGACATGACATGACAAATGCATGTGCTACAATAGCACATAGGAGATATATCTTTAATGCCAAAAAGGAATAAAAATAATAAAAAGAATTAGATCTGGGAAATCAAGGATAAAAGTTCTAAGAAATAATAGTAGCAAAATTATCTTTTGAGATAGGTATCTAATCTAACTTTTTTAAGTTTCAGTAAACATTTGGACATCTGCAGACAGAAAAATGTGCATAGGTCGGGGCAAATGAGTTCAATGGTTGAGCCAGTAATATAAACTGTCTTGATGTATCTTAAGATAATCAGACACAATCTAGCCCCTCTATCTCAAATTAATAATGGAAGAATATGCTCACTGGCTGCTCATTCCTTGAGTTATTTTTCTAAACTATTTTCCAAGGAAAAAAAATCAAAACCAAACAAAACAAAAAGTAAAAGGAAAGGAAAGGAAAGGAAAGGAAAGGAAAGGAAAGGAAAGGAAAGGAAAGGAAAGGAAAGGAAAGGAAAGGAAAGGAAAGGAAAGGAAAGGAAAGGAAAGGAAAGGAAAGGAAAGGAA
>NC_048895.1:94632107-94725114 GCF_011077185.1 Oxyura jamaicensis | reverse complement strand
AAAAAAAAAAAAAAAAAAAAAAAGTACAGTTAATAAAGAACTGTATTCTTTCTTGGGATTTTTTTCAGAGATGAAGGATTTTAATTTGCAAATAGCAAATCTATATCAAGCCACCTTAAGCTAGTTCCATGCTGGTCTTTAAGGCTGACAGAGTGCGAGGCTGATATCTCACCTGCAGTTCAGGAAATGTGAGGACAAATTTCAATTCAAACCTCTGCAGGAGCAAAGAAGACTTGTTTGGAAGTTTCTGTCTTGGTGGTCTGTACATAAAAGAAAACTCCCTAAAAGAGAATAGATTTTGATTTCTCATTGCAGAAGGGGTCCTTTTAGGCAGTTTTACATTGCAGAATGAATGCTCCATGCAAGCTAACATCTACCAATAAAAAGTAAAGACGCTTCTTTCCATAAAACATGCTTTTCATTAAAATTTACAGTTTGAATATATATATATATATATATATTTCCATTGCCACTGTTAACTGACACTGTCTGCTTTGCTCCTGCAGCAAACACTCCTTTTCCCTTCTATCTATGATGGGGCTTTTACATTAAAAGTCTTTATTTTGTCAGGTAGCAAAGAGAGGGTTATTAAGGATTCATAGGGGAGGTAGAAGAAAGTCATGGTAAATGTATAAAAGCTGATCATCATGCAATCATGCACATATAGAGATAGCATAATTACTCAAAAAAAAAAAAAAAAAAAAAAAAAAAAAAAAGATGGTTTCCTGCCAGAAACAGAAACCAGTCAGTAATAGGAGCATAAGAAAAATGCAGAATGCAGAACAAATCCCAGAGAAGATTTTCAGAGCGGGAATAAACTCCTACAGATTTTACATCACTTCGGGGTAACTTTTAAAGCTTCAGCGTTGTAAAGACAGGTTTGCAGGAGAAGAAATAAAAAGCATTCAAATTGCTTTGTGCATGTAGACATCTGCTTCTGATGAAAAGCACACTCTCTAATAGACTGTGGAGGGAGGTGTGGTAACAGGTCCCTGTGTATTTCTGGAGGAAAAAGAGCTCTCATTTTGTATTTGCAGAATGTTGCTGTGGTGATATTCTGTCAGGTGCCTGGTCCTATGTAATTCTGAGTACTTCCAAACTTTGCAATGTTTTGACATTCTAAGATGGCTGAAAAATGAAAAACTGGTTTGGAAAAAATGCAGTAGAAAAGATATTTTCATTTCAAGAGTTGAAATGAATCATTTTGTGATATTTCAAGATTTTATTAAAACCATTATCAAATATGTTTCCAAAATGCCTAACAAAAGTGGTTTTTTAACAGTTAATCAAATTCATTTGAGGAAGGGGAAATAGCTCACATTTTTGGTTTTAAATAGTTTTTTTCAGAAATTTAGAATTAAGAACTTCAAAAAAAATCAACCATCTAGTAAATAATAATAATAATAATAATAATAATAATAATAATAATTTGATTGAGTCAAATTTATAGGACTCTTTGCCCATAAGTGATTCCTATTAAAGAGAAGTTCATGTGTTCAAACTAGTGTGATTAATTCTAAATAAAATCTACAGTGAATAACTTACAATTTCTTCCATTGTTACACAGTGGTAGGGGGCTTGATCCTTTAGGAAAGCACTCACAGTCTAAAGAAAGGAAATTTTTGGTCCAGATAACCCAGTTTGTTCCAGCTACTACATTCACCCAACCAAATCTCAGGCCCATTTCTGAAAAAAAAAAAAAAAAAAAAAGATGCTGTGTTGATCAGGCATTCTGTCAGGTGCCTGATACCATGTCGTTCAGAGGTGCTGGTGTCTTCAGATTGGGATTCTTATTGTCATGATCCTTCCTAGTCAATGGAGTCAAATCTGGCCATTTAGGATCTGTAATACCTGAAAAGGTATTGCTGTTTTTCTGTTGTCTGTAAATAAAAAGACAAGCAAACTGAGGTCCTACAGACTCTGTTGACTGACAGAAATTAGGAGGGATAAATCTTGACCTCAATTCAAAATGCTTCAAATTTTAAAAAGGAGTAAGGCCCCTGAAAAACTGTGCATTTGGTTCAGTTTTTAGTAAATTTGAATCTAAATGACTAGACTTAAAGTGGACCCTTATAGACATTGAAAATTAAAGAAAAACTACTGTTGATTTTAAGGTTATCTGAATTTCTCTATGTCCTTTCTTATTAACAGTTTTATTTCCTGTTTTTAGCAATGTGTTTTATTTTTCAGGGTTTTTGCTTGTTTGTTTGTTTTTCTGTTTTGTTGTTTTTCGTGTAAAGTTTGTCAGAGCTGAATTGGTACGCCAGTTGACATTTATGACATGCAGTACAGAGCCAGTGCAACAAGTCTGGTTTTATGCTAAGTAGTGCAAAAAGTAAAATGGAATAATGGGATATCTAAGATCTTAGTTTTAAATGTACCAACACACTTTAGGAGACAGAGCAACTAGAATTTAATTTGATAATTGTTTGTTGCTGGCTGGGAAAGGCTGGTTTCTATCAGTTCTCTGATGAGTCTGATGAATCTTATCACATACAGTATCTGTAATTTACCAGAGACCTTATTTTTCTTTATGCTACAGATAATCCTTGTGGCTTTTTTTTTTTTTTCATGCCATTGGGTAGCATCCTCTCCTTGAGCAACCAAGAATCAAGAATACTGAAATTTTACTTTCCAACCTTATGTATCTCTCAATGGGACTTGGATAACCACCTTTTCTTCCACACTCTTCTCCATAGGATACTTATCTTAGGAGAAAAAGCATTAGTGCACGTTCTAAAAGTCTCTTATAAATCTTATGACTGGAAAAATCTCACAGGATTTATATTAGAAGACGGTCTTTTTTTATTATTATTATTATTATTCTTTTTTTTCTTTTTTTAGTAACATTCAATTAAAGAAATATGACAAGTAGCCCCCAAACCATTGGAATAGCTAGTGAGTCAGAGTAACCAAGGGTCTATAAATAAATCATATAGTTCAGTGTTTGTACTATACTATGCTACAGGGTCTATCCAGAGCAATCATTACTCAATGAAAGAATTGCTATTTCAGTTTTTTTACTATCCACTGAAGGGTACTTTTGAGAGTATTCATAGACAATACACTGCCAAAACCACTATTTGGCAGCTAGTAACAAAGCGATTGTGATTCTAAAAAAGTACAGTAACTTTCCAAGGGAGTTCATCATACTATATTAGTGTATTCTCCATTGCAGTAATTTCACCTGATAATACTACTAATTATTGTCTGTGGTACAGAGTGAATAGCTATTGAACAATGTACTCAACATTTCCTCTGCATCATGTGAATTTTTGCTAGCGCTAGTATATTTAAATAATGTATTTCAGAAAGATGATCATTTTACTGTAAGAAAAAGGCTTCTAACATGATGAGACTGCATTCTTGCTACAGAATTATATATATGGAGCCTGTCCAACAACTAAATTTCAAATTATAGATGTTAGTAGTACTTTGTATAACATTACATACAACTGGTCTGAAAGTGACTTACAGATACTACAGGGTAATCTTCATTCATAATAGTAGACCCGTTCCACAGGTAGAGAAAATGAGATACAGTACTGATTACACCAGCACCGTCAAATCACTATGCTTAATTTTATCAGACTAAGCATTCATATTTATGCTCCTAAATCACTGGACTTGATTCCCAAGGAAGCTGAGGGAATTCACTCCTCATTGAATTCCCCGCTTAATACATTGGTTATATTTAAATATCCAGACTTTAAAAAGTTGACCTAATTGGCTTGAGACTCAGAAAAATTGTAGTGGCAGAGCTATAACTAGTCATATTATGGCTCCTGCATTTTTTTTGAACACTAGAAAAAAGTTATCTACTTCTCAGTTTTAAAGTATTTCTTCTTTCCCCCCCAGTTTATAAAAGTATGTGTTGAAAATCAAGTTTTCCATGCATATGACACTGGTTTTCCCATCTATTTATTAGATTTAATTGCACAGCATTAAATAAATAAATAAATAAATAATCATATGTGACACTAGCAAAGAATAGATATTGAGACATTGTTTTTGATGTGATCGTGTCAACATGTTCATCATTCCTTTTGTTTACCTCCTAAAGGGGCAACTGTTTAGGAAAATCATTGTCCTTTTAAATCTTAACATCTTAAATACCAGTTTTTCAAAAACATATTACTGTACATCCATATATATATCTTGTATATCATGTACAAAATTGTATTTTGTAATCAACAGTAATGTATTTATCTCCAGTTTCTATCAGTGACCTTGACTTTCTGAGCATGAGTACCTTCATTTATTGGGCATGCTTACACTGAGGAACAAATGATGCCAAGATGATGAAATGTTTGTCTGTGTGCACTGGGGTACTACAGCACAGCTGAACAACATGGTGCTGTGGGCTTGGCTCTGCACTGAGCTTGTGTGGCAGTCCTGTGAGAAGGCTGGCTAGCAACCAGGCTTGGGCTTCTCTGTACCTCACTCTACAATGCAATTGTATTTTTATTCTCCTGGGTTTAAAGAGGCTGAATGGCTTTCAGCTCTAGAGTATGTTTGGGCAGGGGCCTTTCTTTCTGCAGCTGTGCTGGCAAGTTTTGGTCAATGGTAATTTCTGTCAATCAACAAAAACCTTCCAGAAAGGCATCCAGACAGCCAAAAATTCCTTTCTGACTCACTCGCTGCTTGAAAGCTTCAGGTCATGAAATCCCTTCAACCTTTCCTCAGAATTTCTGTATTTTTTTAATTTCCATCCCCATCTGGGAAACAAGCAAACTTTAACAATATAACTTTTTTTTTTTTTTTTTTTTTTTTTTTCCAGAAGAATCACCTACTATTTTCCATCCAGCTCCGCTAATGAATGCATGAATTTTTTATTTCTCTGGTGACTTTATATGAGTGAAGGAGGAAATTCAAAACATTTCAGCTGGCCTGGAAGGTCTTGGGAATCCACATAACTTGTTCATGCCCTGAGCACCAATGGTACATTGAGATGGATGCAAAATTCAATTAGATTTGAAGGGCTCAGCTGGCCATCATTTTAGAGCTGTATCAAAGGCATTGGGATAAGCATATCCTATTCCTTTTGACGGCTTCTGGAAGAGCAACCAATGAGAGAGTACAAAATGTCATCCTGGCACTTCTCATACGTCAGTGTGAGACAAGGACCTCAGGAAACCTCTTCTATGGAGTTGTTGAAGAAGAACAAAGAACTTTGCAGAAACATTGCAATCCAAAATTGAAAACTCATGTTCTTTTGTCAGAGGAAAGTCAAGAGCAACTAGCAGTAAAATGATAGAAGGTTGTGTGGGAAATGTTTAAATGTTTCACAATCCTAGAAATAAATTAGAATCCTGAGCGGGAAGAAAATTACAGAGAGTCTTTGTATGGTACTGATGCAAACAAACACCGATGTGTGGTATGTAGAACACAGCTAGGTACAATGTTAAGCCAAATTCCTAAAGAATATTGAAGGAAATAGCAGGAAGAGCAGAGATTAGGGATTTAGCAGTTGACAGCTGAGAATGGAATGGCCGCAGCAGTAAAAAGTTCTCCAGCTGAACAAAACCAACAGTTTGTCTAACTCAGTAGATTTCTGAGAAACAAAAAGCATTACCCAGGGTAAAAGGAGAGAAAGAAAACCAAACACAAGAAAAGCAAGCAATCAAGCAAGCAAGCAAACAAACAAAAACAAAAACAACAAAAAAAAAGGAATTAGGGTGTTCATTGTATCTATTTTTATTTTTTTTTTAAAAAAAAAAAAGGTTGTTATACATGAAAGTTTAATTTGTAACATATGTAATCTGTAAATTACTTTTCTTGCTTTCTCTTCTAGATGGCCTATAACAACAATCATTGTATGGGACTTTGCTGAGAAGATGGGCCAAGCTGAAATGGAAGTGCCATCATTCTTGGGACTGGTGGCTGCCATTCATTTCAAACATTAATCTTCAGAGCTTTAAACAAATTCAGCTATTCCCCCAAATACTAGCTGCATATATGGTTTCTGCTGATCAGAAGCCATGTTGATTGAAGAGGCTTGACTGCCTGTTTTCTTGGTGGAGCTTTCAGAGCTTGTTTGTAAATAGAAACAGCCCAGTAACCTTCAGAAAAGACTGTGAATTCAGTCTGGAGCCAGAGAAGCACCTGCTGAGTGATATTTAAATGGAGAAAAAGCTTTGCAGATAAACTTCTAGCTGGGAAAGCATCTTCTCTCACCTATGGGAGGGAAGCCATATCTTCTCTCCCATCAATCCTTATTTGAATTTTATTTCTACTGTGTATAGGAAAATGAGAGCTTGCATATATTTTCTAAGCATAAGTTTTACCCAAAGCATCCAATTCCATATAGGTGTTTTTTTGTTGTTATTGTTTTTTGTTGTTGTTGTTTTTTTTTTTGGTGATGGTGGTGTTTTTGTTTTTGTTTTTTTCTTTTTTTCTTTTAACCATAACTAGCAACAAAATGTATTGTTATAGGCAACTGAAGTATAATGCAAGAAGCATTTGGGGATGGAAGGTCAAATCAAGAATTTGTCTAGTTAAGTAATCCACTGTTAAAACTCACCCATGGAGTGTTATACTGGTCTTTGAGAATGCCTGCTTGACCTGTCATTCTCCCTAACTAACCTAAAATACTTCAGATCTAAATTTATTCACAGTCTAATCTAAAGAAAAAGAAAAAGAAAAAAAAAAAAGAAAAAAAAAGAAAAAAAAAAACTTTGTTTATGTAGAGATTTAAGGAAGCATTTAAATCTTTGTTCATGTAGAGGTTTAAGGAAGCATTTAAATCATATTATTTCTAGTAATATATATATATATTCTTTTTTTTTTTTTTGGCTTAACCACCTTATGTAATTACATACTGCAAGTAAAGGTCACTGTTAGAAATTTACCAGCCTGTTTACTTAGGATAAGATTACATTAAATTCATATAGCTTTGTATTTCTTTAGTTATTATCAATCTTTAATTGAATTAATATGAGCAGCAGTCCACTGTCATGCTTCCTTAGGAAAGTTTTTCTGCCTTGTGCCTCCTGCATAAACAGAATCTCACAGCCAACATAACCTAAGCTCTCAGGGCCAATTCAAACATAGCACAAACTCTAACACTTAAGGGATGTGCAATCCCTAACTTTCTGAAGGAAAGTGAGCTGCAGTTCAGCTTTTAACCAATGTCTTCAGATCAGTAAAATTGTCACAGTTACTGGCAGTGAATCAACCCTTTTTAGTTTCTGAGGTGGTTTCCTACAGAGCAAGGTTATACTGAGGCATGACAGAAAAGCACAAACTTTGTCCCACTCCTCCATTTAATGCTGGGGTTGGAATTGTTTGGAATTGGAATAATTTCATTCTCTAAGAAAAAAAAAAAAAAAAAGAAAAAAAAAGAAAAAAAAAAGTGAAACTTAGTCATTTTAACTTACTTATGTCCAAGTTATGTTTTTCTACAGTGAATGTAACTCAAGTATTCTATGAATATTTATATCATCAGTTAAATATTCCATTTCCTTTGTTAGTATTTATTCATTTCAGACCATTTCAGACTACATGGGAGATGTATTTTAAGAAAAATGTGAGGGGAAAAAAAAAAAAAAGATAAACTAATAACATTAACAGAGTAAGACATCTTGGTGTGACACAAAATTGAAATGCTATTTGCTATACTAGAGCTTTACATGCTTAATATGTCAACTCCACATCATAGGGTACAACAGGTGTCATAAGGAAATTCTTCCACAGAAACCAATCCTAAAATATTATAGTTTGAAAGTTTACAGGCCAGACTGTTTGGACTTGCTGCCTGTGTGACAAGACTGTATCATTCTGCCATCTAGTTTCTGAACCTGTTGCTGTTTCTAGACAGCAACTTCTGGTAGTGTCAGGCAGAACATCTTTTGAAAGGGAGCCAGGCTCAATGCAAACTCTTTCAGCAATGAATAAGCTACCATATCTGTTATAAATCAAGTTATTCTAGTGGTTAATAGCTTTCATTCATAGGCACAAGGGTCCTTTTGGTTTCCAGCCACCGAGTCTTATAACGTATTTTCTAATTAAGAGTGTAATGCTAATTAACTGTCTCTACTGTCTGATATCTTCAGTCCATTTAAGTACAGAAAAATCAAGTTATCTCATAACACTTTCTTGAGTAAATTCTGAAGTCTGACTTTCTCCTCCTTCAGACTACAGAATTATGAACACTTAAAGATAGTATGTATGTGAAATGTTGCTTTCCCACACCTGTCCCTCACCTACTGCTCAATTTTGTGCCACCTCCTCCTACCTATTGGCACCATTTTTATCTGTTTTACTGGAAATGACAATAACAAATCTGGTGGAAAAAAAGCAATTTTTGGTCAGATTTTTTGTCTAATCAACCAGTCGGAAAGCCTTAGAAAACACTGTCTTTAGGTTATACAGGCTAGAGGATTTTTGTGTTTTAACCAAAGCCTGCATAATGTATAATTATGCAGATGTTAGGAATGGGAATCCTATGACTCTCACTTCAGGATACTACCTGAAAACAGTAAATATGTTTTTCTTTGTCTGTTTTTCTTCCACCCAGCTGAGCTCCAGCTGCAGCCCTGATGCAATACATATGTTGGCTTCTGCTAAGTTTTATGCATTTTACATGAACTTGACACCGCTTAAAACCAGAACTGAATCTGTGAGCAGTGATGAGTGCTCAGGATGCTGCTCTCTCAATGAAGCATGCTCATCACTGGCTATTGAGTGAATATTTTGCTTTTTCTCCATTTTCCCTTAACACTTTCACAACATGTATCAAGTTAAACAGGGATAGCGGAGGACATACTCCCTAGATTGGCACAGAAACAATATAACGCATAAACACAAGAGCTACTTTTGACTTTCCCATTTTCACTTATTAAAAATCCAGAATAAAAGAAGTCAGGTGTCCCTTCCAAGAGTCTTTTTGCCTGGTTCAGGTATGCCTGACCACTGTATGTGCTAGTTTTTGTGAATGCCGCTAGTAAGGGCTAGTAAGTCCTTTCCATTCAATTTCCAGAGAATTCACATACTTTTCAGAAATCTGTGAATTCATTGTGCTTGCCTAAAAGTTTGTTGCTGAATGTCATGTTATGTATACAGCTTGTATACATAAGACAGGCCACCTTCAACGTTAACTATTCCATTTGTTGCTTGAGTAAGGACACAATTTATCTTTTTGAGTGTAATGACGTGTGAGGGTTTTATTGAGGTTAAGTGCACTGTACAACTTACTGTGACATCTTGACCTGTAGAAGGTCAAGAGGATATAAAAGAGGAGGTAAAGGTTTGGTGAAACTTTATATACAGCATAGAAATTAGGGTCACTGAAAAGAAAGCTTAGATGTTCCTTCCAGCTGCAACTCTTAGACTTCATTATATTTCTTTCCATTACTGTGAAGCTGGGGTACACACTGTTCTCTGTCTTAAAGATTTTAATTTTCTGTTTAATGAGAATTAGGGAGTAATAATGGAAACAGAAGTGCTCTGTAGCTTTCATCAGAATAGGTTTTGTTTTGTTTTGGTTTGTTTTTTTTTTAGCAGAGTTATCTCCATTAATCCTGTCTTAAATCTAATCACATAAGCAGACAAAGAAAAACATCAGGTTTAGACTGAAGCAAGAGAACTCCAAGTAAATAAAACAATAAAATGGTCAGCCTATACCTCTTCAAATCATCTATTGAGCTTTTCATTTAGATATTACCCTTAAAAAGCAAACATTACATTAATATTTTATATAATTTGAGAACCATAACTACAGAAAAATCTTGATGTTAAGTGAAAAGCCTTTTTAATGCAGGTTCAAGAATGATATAGCATGCAATTACTGAAGTCACCAATAGCAACTGCATAGTTTGATATGCTAAAGGTATCATACTGTTATGCTGTATCCCCTCCTTCTATTTTTCTGAAATAAATCCTGTATTTGAATTTGTCAGTCTCAGTGTCAGCTACAATTGAATTTATTTTTGAAAACATGACTAACCTCCCATATCCAATAATTATAGCTTTCATTAATTTTAATGTTATTTCACTGAAATAAAAATAGACCCCTTTGTACCTTGTTTAGGCTGCAATGTCCCTTGCATTTCACTAATGCATTTCACTAATTAACTTCTATGTCAGAGTCATAGCTAAATTATTTTGTGTAATTAAAAGAAAATTAATTCCTTGATGCCCACAATTACCATTTCTCAGCCCTTCATCTTCCTGCCAGTAATAGGCTGTAACTGCTAGGAGAAAGGATGTTTTTCTTCTGGTAAAATCACTGGATCAGGACCCAGGAGACCTAGCCCTGCTGCAAACTCATCTGTATGACCTTAGGCAAGTCACTTGATAGATTTATGCCTTAGGGCTATATCTGTTATCTGGAAATAATACCTGCCAGGTGTGGTTGGGATGCATTTCCTTTATATCTAGAGGTCTGGAATATCTCAGAATGCTCCATGAAAAAGTGAATTTGAGAGTATGTCTAGAATAAGAAAGAAAGAAAATAGTTATTAATTAGACAAATGCTATTAACCTACTGGGAAAAAAAAAAAAAAAAAAAAGCTCCTCTCCAGGATCAATTAAAGACACAAGTGTTGTTCACAACTCTTTCTTTCTCTCCTGGCCTCACATTTAATTACTGGCAGTACTTTGTAAGTCTCCTAGGAAAATTATTCCTAGTGCTTCATTGTAACTGTGAAAGGATACTTGGAGAGGAAGGGCAGAAAAGGAGGAAGCAAACTATTAGAGCAGTACCCTCTAGAGAAATTTTGACTTTTAGCATGCAAAGCAATTCTAGAGCAGTGATGATCATAAGGAAACTATCAAATACCTGAATTTGATTTTGCTGCCATGGATCTAGGGGATTCAGCTATCATCAAAAATTAGTATGCAAAGATGGTGTTCTCCTATATGTAGTTATAGGCATTCTTAACATGTAAGAAAAGGGATAGGAAAATCATATTTATCCACTATATAACTACAGCTAAGTTAGCAAGATTCTGGCAACCATACCTTTTACAGAGCTCAGACAAGTTTAGGATTCCTGCAGAAAAGAGCTTACACTCTGTGAACAAACAGCTTACACTACACAGTCAATGGGCAGGAACAGTGAGAAAAGGCACTAATGAAAGAAAAAGTCAGACGAATCATCTGGGATGGATCATCTGGCAACAAGAGGCTATTTTAAGTACAGTTGTGCCACAGAAATTATTGAGAGAAGGTACTCTATGCAAGGAGAAAAGGACAGAGAAAATATAGATTGGTGATCTACAGCCACAAACCAGATCTATGCCATGTTGCAAACAGTGAAAACCCATTATTAACTTCAATAATAATTTCAGTTCTTGCCTTTCTCACCTTTTCTCACCTAAGTTCTCTTCTTTTTTCCGTATCCCCTGCTACTGGGTATATTGCCTGCCTGGCAGCCCTCTTTTCTAATCCTGTACCCTCCAACACACAACCCACAGGAAACAGCTCAGCCACTAAAGACACTGTGTAAACAAAAATCACTAACATACCCCTTAATAAACTATAAACAATCCAAGGACACAAAAGAAATCCCTAAATTCAGCAACCACCTACACCTAGCAGAAGATGCCAACACTAAACTCACCACCCCAGAATAAGCAAAGGGGTTCTATGTTACCCTGGTACAAAACAAAGACTTAGAAAAAAAATACAAAATAATTGTTAATTAATTCCTGCTTGGTTATTTTCCAAGGACTATGGCTTGAAAAGATATCGCTTTTCTCAACTACAGGAACAATCTATTTTTATTTTAGCTCATTTTCCATAGCATATAATGATAACTAACCCCATCCCCCCTCCCCAGGCATATTATCCATGCATAATTGTACATTAATTTATATACCCCTTATATTATCTATGGTGTTCTGGTAATATATATTATATATACCTATATATATGTGCTGTACCCATTACTATGTAGATGGACAAGTCTCTCTTGTGTTACACTCATCCCCATGTGCCAAACAGTCAATGCTCAGTGGACCAGGCCCCTATAAATAACACTATGCCACCTACCAGGGAGACAGCAAGAGTGAATGGATGCAGAACAATTATACTAGAGACTTCCTGCACAACGTGGATGTGCTCTACATAATAGGTGGATTTATTAATCATACTTCTCACATGAAATCAGCAACCTGTTGCATATAAGATCTCGTATGTCTAGCTTCAGGACCTCTTCTTTTTAGTCAGGGGGTAGAAAAAGGCAGGCAAAGGAAAATCAAATACAGTGCAAGTGTACTAGGCAGACAGTGGTGAGGAGACTGAATTCATTGATCACTAAGAGAAGGTAAGAAAAATGTGAAAACACAGAGGAAAGTGTTGTTCTGAGGCAGTGAATGCATGAGACAACAGCCTTGTCTGTCTGATAAGTCTAGGCTAGAAACCTTGCACTGCTTACCCACAAAACTCATTTGTGTATATGTACTTATGAAAAAAGTTTAAAAATCTGAAGTTCACAGTATTGCATGGAAATTTTTTAAATATAGAGCTAACAGAAACTATTTGAATAATTGCAGTATTTTTGTTGTTGAATGGGATTAAAACCATATAATTGGCTAATATGTGTCTTTCTCACAGTAATAATGTTCAAATGACCTCCCTGAGCCCCTTGTCTGCTGACACAAACTGCAGTCAGGTACAGAAGTATTAAAGCTATTAATATTGGTGAGACTTCCTGTGAAATCTTGCATGTAGTCTCTAAAGCTCAGTAAAGTTGATTCAAATGGGATGTGAAAAGGTCCATTAAAATGATCGGGATGATGTAGAACTTACTAAACATGGGAAAATAATAATAGTAAAAAAAGGTTCTTCTGCCTAGGAGAAGAAAAGGCAGCAAGACCAAGGCTGACTGAGAACTCTGTTGTTCTCTATAAATACATCAGGGGAATAAGCAGCAGAGAGTTCAGACAAAAGAAACAATTGCCTAAAATTTGCAAAATAACATTTTATGGTAAAGAGCAACACCTGTACAAGTACAAGTGGGTAAAATGTTGTTGTGACTCAGTTTAGCCTACAATTTAGAATATTTTGAAACAGAAGAATAAGATTCTGAAACCATGTTCTAACATGGACAAAAAAAAATATTGGACAAAAAAAAAATAATCTCTTAATCAGAGCTTCTTATGATTATTAAGATATGATTACATGACACAAATTGTAATATTTGAGTAGGCATTATGATCCTCTTGTTTCTATCTGAGATCTTTCAGATATTTAGCCAAAGGTAGCTACTAAAATTACAGAATAAGCATTTATTTAAGTAACATTCATAACATTCTTCTTACGTATATTCCAAAATTAAAGGTACTACTATTACATCTCTAACTTTGTTTTGGAGAAGTAAATTTGTTACAAGAACACAGCAGTATACATCAACACCTGTATACATACGGGAGATACAGAGTTCTTGCACTTTTACCTTTCTGATCTCTTCCCTATCCCACATGGGGAGAGTGAGAGAGAGGTTGTTTGGTAGTTAGCTGCCAGCTGTGTTAAACCACAAAATCACGATGGATGTTAATCTCTCTGTTCATTACATGGCAGTGGCATAAACCCTTCAGTTATGCCCAAAGAAGTGACCAGGTTTAACTAAACCTTAGAGATGACTCCTCTGATTGAAACCATTAGCAACATCCTGTGAATCACTGCTAGTCCAGAATGGAGCTTGCTGTGATCCCATTGTTGCAGTCATTTTTTTTTTCTATTACTCAAAATACATCAACATCGGGTAGTATCTGAAATAGAGAACACAAAGAAGAATGACAATGGCTGAGGATCTGGCTGCTCTTTGCAGTCCTGCAAGTCATAACCCACAATTTCTTTTCCTGTTTGTCCTCCTCTTTACAAGATTGCCATCATGGAAAGAAGTCCAATTAGGACAGACTATCATGAGTCTGTTTATATATACAGATATATATATATATTCCCACAACACACTATCCTTACTGTGCAAGTAAATTCTTGTTATCTTATAACTGTGAAAAACTGTTTTGTTTTGTTTTGTAAAATGTTTTACATATATAGGTATTGAATCTGTTATTTAGTTATTTATTTTAATTTATATAGTGCTTTCTTCTTTTCCTTTGGTAAAGAATAACCAAGAAAGCCTGACTGACCTCCATCCACAGCAGGAATTATTATACATGCCAGTTTCCTTATATCTTCTCTTGTGCTTATTCTTTCCATATTAATTAGCCCTCATGTCTTTAATCTCTCTTTATATGGAAACTCCCATCAAAGGCTTCGACAGAGAACCGCATTTGGTTTTAGAAATAAAACTTCTGTTAAACTAATCGAGAATCTCTTTGAGGAAAATGGAACAAACCTATCATGATAAAGGGGGACAGCATAAAAAATTAAAAGTAAGCTTTCTTTTCTTTGCATACTGAAAATACCTCAGGCTAAGAGCTTATTGAACAGGGCACATATATTATTATCTCCTTCTCAAGGGACTTGCTACCACAGGCTTTTTATCCTCACTATTAGTTATGTTGGCAGGTGTTCCTCGCAGCTCAGAGCTTGGCCATTTGGAAATCATGATTTAAGTTATATCTGAATCTCAGTATCCTGACAGGTGCAATTTAATGCCATTCTGTGCTATACAAAAATGTATTTATTAAATGCAACACATTGGGCTGCTACTTTTCCTGGCATAGAGCAGAACTTTACCGAACACTGCCATTTGATCTCAGTACATCACTCGTAGCTCAGCTGACTGATTGTTGCTAATGTTCATTTTCTTCTTGTGAACCTGTCTCTGCTATTATATGACTATGGTTTAATATCATTAATAAATTAAATCTACACTTTTAATTTTTGCAAGCTCACCACTGATCTCCCAGAGACAGATTTTTCATTCCCTGTAATCTGAATGCTTGGACGTAAAGAAAGTGGTGTCCTGCATATTGAAATTCATCAGAACACATTGTGCTAGATTGTGTCATAGAGAATGCTGGTAAACGTTAACAAAGCTTTTTTTTTTCGCACAATATCTTTTCGATAAGAATTTCAAATTACACAAGTAATAATTTCAAATTACACAAGTAATATTGTGTACCATATGACCTTTTTGTCAAGCATGGAAAAGGACAAGGATCAACAAACTCCTGCTCCTGCTAAAAATGTAATTAAGTGACGCCAATGGGAACCTCCCACTGGGAAAATGCATCATGTCACCTGAGCATTCCAAAATGAACATGACTTCTTCACATGGGGCCATGTCTTTAGTTAAAGGAGCTGAAGCAACCACAGTTTTGTAGAGGACAAGGGAAACATATTAAGGCAATTTGGAAAACCAAAATAACTGAGAGAAAGGAACATTTTCACTCCTGGGCTTTGTTCATTGTCAGCCTGTCCTCTTCCTACAGCTGTCAGTATGTTGGCAGAATGCCCTTCTTCTTCGGCTATTCACCACTCACAGTTTGTTGCCCAGCCTCAGAGAAATCCAACTGTATGGCACAGTCATCTGCCGTTGTTCCTAAGTGATGTATAGTTTCTTGGGACTCTATTAGCAGCATGATCTGAAGCACTGGTGAATAAGGAGCACCAGACGTCCTGTCTGAGGCTGCTGTTCTGCTGTTCAGCCTCAAGAGCTGTTGGATTTGCCCCTTATTCTTGATTGCTGTTCTGAGCCATGTGGAGGCATGCTCCTTGTCCTCTTTCTACTTTTCTGGCTACCTTTCTCAATATGCTCCGCAGTGAGTCAGCTTTTGCTTAGGACTCCCACATCAGAGAATTGGCAGACCTCCTCTCCTAGGAATACTGTACATAAATTTCTTGTCCATCCATTGCCAATCGGGAATACAAATGAGGTGTTGAACCCAACTTTACAATGTAGGCTTCTTTTCTAAGCAATAATGGCACAAAGTGTTAGCTCATATGCATGCAAATAATGTATGATGCTTCAGGGATCATCTCTCTTTGTGTGTCAATGCATGCTGGCAGCACGCCCCTTCCCTCAGAGGGATGTCTCTCTATCTGAAGTTCTCAGGTCCTATAATATTGCCCCCCTCTCTGTTCCCCAACAGATGTCACAATTGGATCTCGCCTTCAGGCTTACACCTGGGGTTGAGACATTTCCAAATTACATGAACAGGCCACTAGTACATCACAAAATAATACAAAAATTTAACATAGCCATCTTCTGTGTTTATGTGCATATAAAGTGGAATATGGAAGGTCTATATGTATAATAGATGATCAAATACACTTCTAGATTATCTTCTTTTAGATATAGTTTTAGAATATATTCCCTAAGGACAATCAAGCTAATTTTAAAACAGTCACAGTATGTTATAAAAACAAGCATCTCAGTAATATTTTGACAGAAACATTTCAGTTTTTGAAGTTAGAGATTTTCTCAAAAGCTGGGATACAACACTACAAAGTGTTGACTGGCTGGTAAATGAGATTTGCCAAATCAGTTATGTCATTGATTTATCTACATGTGTAACTCATCTCCTGGCATAGCCTGGAAAAGCACTTCCTCAAAGGAATATGCACCAATCTAATAAACTTGTAGCTATTTATGTTAGTTTTTTTTGTTTGTTTTTTTTTTTTTTGGTATGTTGTCAATCAGAGAGAAATAATACACATTTCTTACCCAACCTCATCAGATGTTAATTATTTTCCCATGGAAAAAAGCTGGATGTTTTATTCTCCTGTGAAAAGAACATTTTTAGAGATCTACCTTGGCAAAGTCCACAAACAGTTTGGAACGGATCTGGGAAATAAACCTGTCCAAAATTGCACTCTTTTTCCAAAAATTGCATTGATTTTTACACTATATCAGACTTGTGCCTACATGTCTTATGTCCCTGTATAAGCTTAACATGATGTAAGTAGGATTTGGGTGCAACTTCATTATACTCTTCCTTGAGAGAAGTGCAAGGATTTACAAAGTAAGTAAACCCATGGGCATAACCTCTTACAGTAGTAATCAGAGGTGAATCTTCTGGGAAGCTTGTGAAGATTATTCCCATGCATTGGAGAAATGGAGAATGTCAGAGAATCTGTGTATCAGAGGAATGTCTTTGGGGCTGCTTGTTACTTCTCCTGGGATGATGCACCACTCATGACTCAGCTCTCACAGCTAAGGGTTTGGTTTACTCTAGATGTACATTAGAAATGAAGAGAGATGAAAAAAGTACTCTAGATTATACAACCAGGGGAATGGGGGGGATAGGGAGGGAGAAGAAAGAGAGAGAGAAAGAGAAAAAGAGAGAGAGAGAGAAAGAAAGGAAAGAAAGAAAGAAAGAAAGAGAAAGAATCAAAACAGTATAGAAAGTAAAGTATGAAATTATGGAATTATGAAATGAAATGAAATGAAATGAAATGAAATTAAATTAAATTAAATTAAATTAAATTAAGGAACCATTTAGTAAGAACAATGGAGGATAAAAACTGTACATATGGAGACCTGAAAAGGGCAAAGTTGGGAGAGACATTTTCTCTTTGTAAGGTTACTCCTGTCTAGTAAAGCCTGTCTCAAGGCCACAGCAAGTTATCCAGAAATCTGCTGTTCATACTTTTTCCAAGAATTATAAATTCAACAATCTACCATAGAAGAATTCAAAATCGACCATAGAAGCATGCTTTCCATCGTTAGAGTTTTGAGTATATTATAACTGGACTATAGTGTTTTTGTTTTGGTTTGGTTTTGAACGTTTTTGTATCTTTATTTCTACCATAGTCCATCTCCACAAAGTACTGTACTGAAACTATGATCCTTTACTATGATCGAGATATGCAAGTTATACACCAGAAAAAAAGCATAGAATTGAATAATCATAGATTCATAAAATAACTTAGGTTGGAAAAGACCTTCAAAGGTCATCTAGTTCAACCCTAGTCCCAAAGCAGATCTAATTAGACCAGGTGTCTCAGGACTGTGTCCTGGTTAGTCCCAAGACACCTCTAAGGATGGAAGACCACAACCCTTCTGGACAACTTTTTCCAGTATTCGATCACCCTTACAATTAAAAAATAAACAAACAAGTCAGAATATTGTTTAAGAATTTTACATGTTCCAACTTGTGCCCACTGCCTCTGGGCCCCTCGCTACAAGAAGGACATCGAGGTGCTCAAGCGAGTCCAGAGAAGGACAATGAGGCTGGTGAGGGATCTGGAGAACAAGTCTTACGATGAGCGGCTGAGGGAACTGGGATTGTTCAGCCTGGAGAAGAGGAGGCTCAGGGGCGACCTTATCACACTCTATAGATACCTTAAAGGAGGCTGTAGTGAGTGGGGGGTTGGTCTATTCTCCCACGTGCCTGGTGACAGGATGAGGGGGAATGGGCTGAAGTTGTGCCAGGGGACTTTTAGGTTGGATATTAGGAAGAACTTCTTTACTGAAAGGGTTGTTAGTCACTGGAACAGGCTGCCCAAGGAAGTGGTGGAGTCACCATCCCTGGAGGTCTTTAAAAGATGTTTATATGTAGAGCTTAGTGATATGGTTTAGTGGTGGACTTGTTAGTGTTAGGTCAGAGGTTGGACTAGATGATCTTCCAACTTAGATGATTCTGTGATTCTGTGATTGTCATGTTGTTGTGCACCTCCAAGAGCCAGACTCTGTCTCTTCTGTAAACCAGTACTCCAGTTGTAGACTAATACATTCCCTTCTTCATCTCCAGGCTGAATAAACCCAGGTGTCTCAGCTTGTCCTTGTATGTTGCATATTTCAGCCTCCTGACCATTTTGGGCATCCTCCACTGGAAAGGAGGATGACCCACAGAAAGTCAATGTCTCTTTGGAAAAAATCATGGTAAATGAAAGCCTTTTTTCAAATAGAATGGAATTTCTACTTTGACCTGGAGGTGAGAGAGAAGGAACATCAGAGAGAAAGACAACAGTGTTCACAGTCATGTTAGAAGTCTTCTTGACAGGGCACTACATCACAGAAAAATTTGGTCCAGTCTGCAAGATCCATGTGTTTTATTTGTGCTAAGTATGCACAAAACTATGGCTTTTTATTTTTCTTAAACCAGTCTGTCATATTTCCTTTGTCAGAGTTTCGTGAGTTGGGTCCTACTCACTTATCCCCAGAGATACTAGCCTCTAAAAAGAACAAAAGAACATTTACACAACACTCAATTTTTTCATAACCTTGTGGAAATCAAATCCTATGGATGTTGGGAATTAATAGGTAATTAATAGGTAATTATTATGGACTGATAGCTGAAGCACATACCACACAAAGATCTTTAATAGTGCTTAAAACCATATTGAATTAAACAAAACAAAACAACAACAACAAGAAAGACCCTTTATTTAACAATGTGAGAAATAGAGAAAAACAATCAAAATAACACATCCTGTTTTCCACATTTCTCTAAACGTTTTCTGGATTATTCTGGTTTAAGATCTGTGTGAATCCCCTGGAGCATTTATCATCCTTATATAACACTTAGAACCACAGAATGGTTTGTGTTAAGGATCATCTACTTCCACATCCCCTGCCATGGGCAGGGACACCTCCCACTAGACTAGGTTGCTCAAAGCCCCATCCAGCCTGGCCTTGAGCTCTTCCAGGAGGGGGCATCCACAGCTTCTCTGGACAACCTGTGCCAGTGCCTCACTACCATCAAAGTAAAGAATTTCTTCCTAATATCTAATCTAAACCTAGCCTTTAAAATAAAAATGTAAAGCTATGACTCCTTGTCCTATCACTGCACTGCCTGACAAAGAGTCCCTTCCCAGCTTTCCTGTGTGCCCCCTTTAGGTACTGGAAGGCCCCTATAAGATCTCCCTGGAGACATCTCTGAACAATCCCAACTCTCTCAGCCTGTCTTCATAGGAGAGCTGCTCCAGCCCACTGATCACCCTCGTGGTCATCCTCTAAATTAGCTCTAATAGGTCCAGGTCTTTAAAGACATAAGACACTTTTAGGTTTAGTTATGTTTCATTGAGTCTCTCTTTCTTTGCTGCTCTGTTAGTCTCACTGCTAACCTAAGCCTTCTACACACACAGAATCACAGAATCACAAAATTGTAGGGGTTGGAAGGGACCTCCAGAGATCATCAGGTCCAAACCCCCTGCCAAAGCAGGTTCCCTAGAGCAGGTAAATGTCTTTCTTTCCTCCTCCTCTATTGAGTATTTCTAGATTTTTTTTCACATTTTCCTCAACATCTTAACTTCTTCAAACTCGCAAAATTTCTAATCCACAAACTCTTGTCTTTCATAGGATATCTTCTAAGATCAGTTTTAGGAAGTCAAAGAGAATTTTCAATACATATGATATTCTACAATCTAGACACAGAAAGACCTCCCCATCCCATCATAAAGCTCTCACCCTAAGTGATATTAGTTCATTTTCTTTCCTTTATCCTTACCCTTTTCTCTTTTTCTTTCCCTTTTATCAGACTTTAATATATATTATACAGATTTTATTTTTATTTTATGAAAACTGAGAAGGTTTTGTTGTTGTTGTTGTTGTTGTTTTGTTTGTTTTTTTTTTTTCCCTAAATAGGATGTTCATTTTCTGAGCAGACTGGAAGCCACATGTCTGTGCCTCCTCATTTGAGATGCAGGCAAAGCTCTTCTCCCAAGAGAGGGAACAGAGCAGGATAATCTAAATGTGGCAGAAAGAAAAGGGACAAGAAACAGAATTTACTGCTATTTAAAAGAAGAAGCAGCAGAACTGGGTATTTTATGGTAAAGGAAAATCTTGTGCCCTAGGCAGTTTATAGGGAAGTATGACTACATCCGACCTGTAATGGAAAGTTTCTTGTAAACTGTCATGAAGTTTTACTTGAAATTTATCTGAGCCATTCTTGATTTTCACCAGCATTACCTTATCCTTAGAGAAACATGTCCATAGATTTTTCTTGATACACAAAGATTTTATTGATGCAGAATTTCCGTGAACTTATATATACAAGCACATAGTAGTAGAAGATGAAGTGGATGAGACAGGTCACGTTGATATAACTGATGATTACCAGACCTTGCTATTCATAGAGCCACGAGAGTCTAGGATATCTTCAAGTTGGATGTGTTACTGTGAGCAAGGGTTGATCCATGTCATAGTTATAACACATTGTACTTGAGATAATGGTGTCTGCGGTGAAGAGAGAGAAATATTCTCCTGCAGGGTCACAATATCCTCCATTTAATAGCTACTTAAAACCTACCAGTGCTACAATACTAGTGAATGAGTTAACTACCTGACAGACAGGCTGTATGCTGTGAGTTCTGCTTATTACACTAATCAGAACTGCCTCATTGCTGGTTTGTGATTGCTCATGTTTGTTGTTGTGTACACTTGTTATCCCATTTTTATTTTAATCAAGGATCACAACCTGCTTAAAGTATGTTTTCTTTATGACTCATGTATACAGCAGCCATCAGAATGAGTCCCCAGCTCCTGGCTGGGAAGTACAAGACACTACAACAAAGCACTTAATAAGACATTGCTAGCAATGAAAACACAACAAAATCAGCAAGAAAAAACAGTTATTATTTCACAACAAAAATGAATAGTGGCAATGGTCATGTTATTGTCATTACTACCCCTCCTGTCTGTACTTTCTACAGTTTTTCTCAGTCTGATTTCTGGAAACAAATGGAGACTTGGAGACTCAGAACTGTGCTTTGCTTGAATGCACTCCTTCATACATAAAAGTACAAAAAATGAGAGTTTGAGATAGACAATACACCAGATCCATTACTATTGAAAATTGTCAATGCTCACTTCCACGTCAGCAAAGTGACTGAAAGTCTTACAAGGTGCTTTGTTAGTTCCCTTCTTGCTATATTTTTTCCAGAACTGATGATTTGCTGTTGTGTCTAAGATTAGCTTTATATGGGAATAAATAGAAATATGGCTAAGCCTAATGGTGAGATGCCTTGCAAGTGACTAGAAACACATCCACAAATTAGGAAATCGAACTGCCCCATAAAAGGGATGAACTAAAAAAGGAACCCACTTTGCAGAAAGGAGCTGCTTAAACCCATCTGCAGGAAATGTCAAGGAGTGGATGAGTTAATGCTTAGTTCCAGAAGAGAAGGATGTGCTTCCCTCTGCTTGGAATCTGCAGCTGGAAACCCTTTCCTAGAGCTGATTATCCTACATACTCATTATTATTATTCTAAAGAAATTGTGGCACTGCTTCTCCCTTCAGTAAGTGTTCAACTGTTGGAATACTGACACGTGAGCAGATCAGTTTTAACTGCGTAATCTAATCTAATTTTAATCTTGACCTGTGCAAATGTACAAAGTACAGGCATCCATGGAAAGGCCTCTTGTTTTTCAAGAGACGAATTCGTCATTCAACCCTGATGAGGTGTTTTTAATATGCAAAAGAATTAAATTCCAGTGGAAACATAGTGAAGCTGAGAACAACCTTATATATAGCCTGTATTTCAGCACTCCTTTGGGAGACTCAAGTTGGAAGCAACATTGTAACCTCCACTTACAATTTTGTAAAAAACAGAACACTTCTAAGTCAAAGGTATTTAAATTTTTCCTTTCTGCATTGCTGCACTGAGGGCATCACTATTTTCTCCTTCCTGCTTTAGTATGACTAGGACTCTTGCTGGGAGTTTCAAATGAAATACACTAAAAAATGTCCTACTTGTTCATTTGGCTTACACACAGGACTGAGAGACCCTGAGATACTAACCAGTGTCCCAGTTTCCCAGTTTATTTAGTAATGTATGGATATGAAATCTAAGCATTTGGACTGAGGCTCACAAAGGTTTCTAAGGTCCTGAATCTGAAGCACTCACCATTTCTATTACTCTCAGTTAGGGACTGACAATTAAAAGCTGGCAGGCTAAATCCTTTTGGGGATCAGCTTTCTAGCAGCTACAGACTTTTACAGGCTTAGGCGCTGGCTGAGTAAGGTCTTATAAATGCTACTGGCACCTAAATTTTAGAAAGCCTTCGGTGTTTGAAGTAAAGAGCTTAATTCAGTCTTGTCAGTCTAGCTCCTTCTGTCTATCTTTAATCTCATTTCATCCTGTCAGAGCTGAAGTTTCCTCAAGGATAGATTTACCTTTGTGCTTGGTCTACATATGCTGGTAATAGCTATTTGGCATTTGAGACCATACAACTGATACCGAGAGTTGTGATGTTTGTTGTAACTAAAGATTCTTTGGGTGATAAAAATATTACTGACTATTGCATTATTGTTACTTATAGTCAATGTGGCTTTATTACCAGACAAACATGACAGGTGCTTACAAGGTATATACTTACTAGGAATGCTGGCCATCTCTACAGAGTAAGACATTGTCACCTGGAAGATAACGCTTCTAAAATAGTTTGAGTAACTACAAATTAGTACCAGAGCATGAACCTGCATGCAACGTGGGCAGAAAAAGTTAATGTTCAGACTGGGATTTGAGGAATGATTTCATCTCTGTGTGATGCACTGCTGGGACTCACTCGAGAAATCGATACATATAGTTCTGTTGTAACTGCTGAGATTGACTTAAAAAATATGTACATGGCTTCATTGCGTTTTTTCTTTAAAAAGAAAAATGATACTGAAACTTCTGAAAGCATACTGAAAAGAGCTGGTAGAATTATTCAAGATCTGAAGAAAATGCCTTACCAAGATACACAAAGGAACCATTTTTGCTTATATATATATATACATATAAAGATTGAAATGTAACTTAATTACGGTTTGTTTGTATCTCCACAGGGAGAAAATACTGTGTTTAATGGAATCTTTAATCTATTGAAGAAAGATATAATATCCCTTAATATATATGGCAATCATTTCACCCACCAGTGAAACACATCTACTTCTGAATGAAAGTAGGGAATTTAGCAGTGTTCATGAGCAATAGAGAATAATCAAGGGTAGTAATAAAGCAGAATGTTATGGGCAATTGAAACTACAGGAGTAATTTTGCTAGGCAGAATACAATTTTTCCAAATGGATTTTCTCAGAACACAAGGCCTCAAATTCCTATTCTTTGTAAGTCACTTTAAAAAGTGTCACAGCTTCTTTAATGACTAAAGTGGTCAGAACTTCCATTTTCTGCTCCACCCTAAACACATCACTTGCAAGTGATGTGTCACAATGAGAAAACAGAACTGTATAAACAGAACTTTTTTCTCACTTGGGTTTATCTCAAGCTGTGCTCAGCTCCCAAGGCACCCGTATTCTGTTCATACAACTGTGTAGCCACATCAGTAATGACTTCTCATGGCTGTGACAGGTTTTGCACAGAGGAAACTATTCCCAGTGGTACATTGCATCTCACTATGTATGAACACCATGTCATCACATGCGCTTCGGGTGTGAAAAAAAATATGAGTAGCTGCTCTTAGCTGTCATTTGTTGGAACAACGACTAAGCTGACAACTGATATAGTGGCCTGTGTTAATTTGACAATGTTCAATTGAAACTGAGACCAGAGCATTTATCTGTTATCTAAGCCAAACTCCCAATACAGATGAACAAGTAGGGCATTCATTGTTTTTGTGCCACTTTGTCTCCTAAGCATTGCAAGGGCATAAGAGCAGGTACTATTTTACATCCACTTTCTGCCTCAAGCAATGTTCTGAGTTTGACTCCAGCTATTTGGAAAGCAGAGACTTTGCTTTTCTAATAGGAAATAATTTTGTGATGAAGTTTAGAAAGTGATAAAAAGTCTTGATGCCTACACACACTGCTTGCTAACACTGAATTAAAGTGAGGTCCCTGGGGAGAGGAGAATATGGAGCAAATGGCTATAATGATTAAATCCTGACAGACTGAGAAGACAAGCTAAAGTTTATAGAGATATAGAATAAAAAGGAAGATGAACACTGCCAAAGAAGGTCTTTATCTTTCTATCTCAGACTGATGTGGAAGTGATGCCCTTCCCATTCTCAGTTCCTGTTTCTAACAAAAGTACTAGTACGAAAATTGGTACTATAAGCCAATCAATTCTCCTACTCTCCTTACAGACAAAAAAAAAAAAAAATCTGAAGAGAAATTAAAAAGTTTCTCTGCCCTGAAGCTCCATAGTTGATGTGTACATGGAGAACTTATGCTAAGCTTTCTCTAAATCACATGAACTCTTAGTATCTCTCCATCTTTACTCTCAATAAAGCAAATCTTTGATTTCTCCAATACCGTCTTTTCAAAGTCTTAGTATCATGATAAATTCATGAAATAAAACTACAAGCACTTTGAGACTATTCCATTTACCATTTAGTTTTTTTCAGTGTTGAAAGAGTTTATTTTTTATTTTTTAGTTCTTTTTCAGTTATGATGACTAGAAGTTGTAAAAATATACTTCAAGAAAACAGGATTTGCAGACAGCATGGCTCTCAAGGTTGGGGCTTTGGAAACTCACAACAGTTATGAAACACAGAATGAAGTCGTAAGGCTTGCCAGCACAGAATGAGTAAAGTAAGAAATTAATCTTCATATTTGTTTCCCAGATACCTAAGACATCTGCTAGCTTTTGCTTGTAGACTCAATTAACAATCAGAAATTTTACTTATATGTTTGAAATAACAGATTTCTGATTTGTATATCTGAATGTTTATACAGAGATTTTTTTCCCATCAAAGGACCCTTGACTTGGGAACTCACTTTGGAAGGAAATAAGTATTAAAGTTGTATAAGAAAATTACATCAGGAAAAACTGACATTCAGTGAAAAAAGCTTTGGTGATGGAGAGAAAAAAAATCCTTCATCTCTCTGGATTTGTTGAGCTATGTTTTTTGGGTTTTTGTTTGTTTGTTTGTTTTTTCCTTTACTCTAGATTCTTTCTGGATTTGGCCAGATTCTTCTTGCCTTCTCATTTAATTCAGCTGGTTTATTGTTTGCTTGTTTTTAGTACCCCTACCCCCATATTTCAGCAAATTGTATCCAACAGTATCCCACTCAGTACGTTTATATGCTATCTTCTCTACTCATTATCAAGAACTAATCACACACTAGTCATTGTTTTTGTTTCTAAGTTATTATAAGGAATAGTTATGAAGTTTTATGTCATAAAATTTGTATATACCTAGGCTCATAAACCAATGCAAATCTTTGTTTATCTTACAGTGAGCAATATGTGCATTCAAATTCTATAAACAGGTTTATTTACACTTCAGAGGATCTGAAAAGACAGAAACATTTATTTGGCAGAAGTCCTGTTTTAAGATGGGTTTTATTTTCTTCCACTGCCTCAATATCACAGAGTTTGGTGCAATACCTTCCTGGATTTACTATTTGAGTAGTTTGTGGCAGTGTCTTATACATCTCTGAAAAAGCTTGCTAAATGGAGGAAATACAGATACCACTGCAAAGCCAAATCAGAGTGAAATGTCATTGGAGTGAAGATAGCAAATGTTGGTTTTAGGCATAATATTGATTCCGTACAATTCAGTTTCTAAATACGATCGTTTTCTTGATTGTTGCATTTCAGTAGTACAAACTGAATTTATTTCTGCCTTGAAGAAGAGCTGCCTTGACTGTTGGCAAACTCCAGGCATTTTTATTTCCCATAGAACAACAATCCCAAGACAGGGTTACTACTCCCCTCCCACAGTGCTAGTCAACTCAATGTAAATAGGAGCTCTCAATTCAACAGGGCTACTCCACTATTTTGCAATGGCTCATTTGGTTCCTGACCACATGAGACTGTTCTCAGGAAAAGCAATCTCTAATTACATGGATCAGAATGGGCTTATGCCAAGAAATGCCCTGTGCCTCAAAATAACAAATAACAGCTTTCCTTATCACTTTCAAATCCGCATACTTTTGAATTTCTTATTCTTTTATCCTAGCGTAAGGTAGGACTTAACATTAGAATGGGAAGGAAATTGTAATATATGTATATTTGTGAACCAGTTTCTTCATATAAGATGATTCCTCTCTTCTATCCATGTCCAAGTGAAGGTGCTCAGCACCCAGTACTCACAGGGAAATGTGACTTTCACAACTACTAGTGCTCTCCCAGTGTGATGAAGGGGGATTCATGAAAGTAAAATTTACTTTTTCTGCCTCTGAGTATTTACTCATTTCATATTATGATGCTATAATGTCTGCAAAGTTCAAGAAGATTTGTAAAGCTGTTTCCTCAGGCATTATTTTTCAAAATCATTGTGAATGTTTCTTCAGCTGCCACAAATTTTTGAGAGATATGAGCACATAAAGGGCTCAGGACAGTTAAGCTTAAGAACTAGAGATCACAGAAAACATCTGGTTTATTTTGAGTAGCTAGGATAAAGCAATTTCAAAATACAGAGGCTTTATTTTGTTGGTATGAAGCCAGCCGTTACAGCTTGTCTATATTTTTTATTTTATTAATAATAACATTAAATATATACATGTTAGGTGTGAAAATGTATTCTGGAAACTCTGCTGATTTGAGTTCAGGTGGCTTTGTTTCACCCTGCAGGTGAAGGAAGCCATGCTGGCTGAAACCTGATAAAATTGTTTATCACATCATTCTGCACTCCGCAAATGCCACACTCTACAAAGGTAAAAAATCCTGATACTCTAGATTGTCTTAGACAGTTTTTAAAAATGTCATTGGTGCTAGCTTTTTATCTGCCTCTTCTTTTAAAGCCTTGCTTACTTATGTATCTAGATGTACTCACGACTAGGGTAGAGGGAGCCCAATTACCTAAAATTACCTAAATTGCTATTTTATATTTAAAATGTCATAATTTTGAAGTATGATGTTGTAAGCTCTTCTGAGATACAATGTGATCTTTCTGGGAAATTAAGAAGATCTCTTTTCTGGTTCTGAAGAGTACCGTGAGGTCTATGTATCTGAAGGCAATATTTGAAGTTACAATGGAATGCTGCTGTATTCTGTGTCTATGAAAACTTAAATTTTGAAAGAAAATTTTTAACAGATAGAGTAGAAGAAAAAGGGTTGTGGGGTGGTTTATTACCATTAGACAGAACCACTGTATGGACTGTGAGATTCTAGAAGCAGGTATGCAACAAACCCATGAGATTTGAAACAGAGTTACAAAACTTGAAGGATAGTATGGACAGAAACAAAAGGCAGTGGTGTGTACAAGGGAATGATTTGCCTGCCAGTGGGAAGTACTGAATGAATCCCTAAATCTTACTTTGCTCATTCACCCAACTTTTCATTTGCCTATTAAACTGTCTACTTTTACTCATGAGCTTTCCCACTTTTACCATTACAATTCTCTGCCCCGTCCCAGTTTGGGATAGTGAGCAAGCTACTTCATAATGCTTAGCTGCTAATAGGGTTACCCTCTCCAAACAATTAGTTTGAGAGCTGTCAACCTTGCTTCCACCTGAATACAGTTCATTAAGTGAAATTGCACATGGCACATGTCTACCTCAATGTGACTTGTATTTTCCTCCTCTGGCAAATTTTTTGGTCATTTTGAACCAGTCAGGAGGTAATAAAGCAGTTAGCAGAGAAGAAAAGCAAATCAAATGAGAAGATGGTTGTGATGGAAAAGGAAGCTGGGAGATGGGGAGATATTGAGGCATGGCACTTAATTAAATGGTGATATTTAATAAAATTGTGACTGAAGTAAATGAAGGAGTCATTGAACTATAACAGCTTAAAATTATCATATCCAGATATTATAGAAAAATGCATAACACTCCAGTTTGTGATATAAATGCTTAAATTCCCTTCTAGATGGGTTAGGCAAATGTTGACACCCTGTGGATCCCTACCTGCACTAACACAGTCATGCCATTGTGACAAACTCCCCAAGGAGAACTATTTTGATAGCAAACTTCTCCTGAATATTTTCCTGCATATACTGAAGGTAATGATATATCCAAGAGAACTGGTAATTTGTTCTTCTGACTTTTCTAATACCAGCTCTCCATATTGTCTCTGAAACATCTAACAGAGCACTTCCTGTTTTACTTTTGATGCCTTGAAGAATTTTCCAGGATTACCTTGAAGTCCTCACTCGCAGTGACACCCCTTTGTGATATTCAGTGCCTTGGTTTGCCCAAATACTTTGAAATCATCCTTAATTTAAACTGGGTTAAATGCAAGTAGTTAGTTGCAACTTACAAAGCAGGCAATATGGTTACAAATATTTATGAAATATCATTGTGGAAGTTAAAGAGTTAAAGAAAAAATTTACCTAATTCTCTACCATTAAACAGATAAGGCTCTCAGTCTTTTTTTTTTTTTTCCAGTCACTCTTGCCTTCCCTGACAACTACCCATGAAGAATTCTGCCTTCCTCCTTAACATAATCTTCAGGCCATGCTCATAGCAGAGAATTACAGTGCTCAATAATTGAATATTTTTATTAAAACAGACTGCTTTTTTAATAAGCCTAGGAAAAACACACATAAAACCCACTAAATTTTGTTGAAGGTATAAGCTTTCTGAATTTAGGAACTGCTGCAATGAAGGTTGTCTGAACCACCTTTTGAAGTCTCTCTTTCCCTCTCAGGATCAAGAGTAAGAAAGGAGGTTGTTCTCCTTGGAACATTTTTTTTTTTCTGAAGGCAATGAAATCCATGTATTGAACAGGACGGAAGATGATATGAAGAGAAATGATAATCCGTTTATGAAAGTTGTTCTCTGAGTTGAATAACACTTTGTAGAAGCATTTTATTTCTTCATCAGAATTCCTGCATGCTGAGCAAATCACTACAGCCACAGTCATCAAAGGCAACCAGTAAATGTTTGTTTCATCTTCTTTCAATTTAGATGTTTAAAGTGTCTGTAGTCAACAGAGAAACAGGCACTTCTAGAGGGCGATTCTTCACAGCACTTTTACAAGTTTGAATGGCATGAATAATCCTCTGGAAGTTCTTATCCTTATACAGCAGACTAGACCAAACTACTAACTTTTGGACCTCCACATTTGACCTCTCAAATAATAAGATATATCTCACCTAACTTCAGTCTACAAGCAAGGTAGATTCTTTCAGCTAGGTAGCTAGGTTTTCTCTGCTGCCAATGAGAGGCACTTCCAAAAGGCAGTTCATTCTGTTCTAAAACTCTAACTGATGAAGATACTGGGTCTCTTGAGGTTCCTGCCACTCCATTGACTAGACAAAGTAGAAGCTTAGAAGGCTAGTTCAGTTTGGATGCTTAATTATTAAATAGATAAATAAAAATAAAAAATAAAAATAAAAAAATAAAAATAAAAAATAAAAATAAATAAAATTAATTTCAAGCCAAATATTTTTGTGCTTTTTTTTTGTTTGCTTGTTTCAGCTTGAGATTCAGATCTGAATTTGCTGAGGTTTTGAGCACTAATAGCTGCAAATTAAATCAGCAAGAGCCTCTAAAGAAATGTTGCAGAATATTCAGAACTCTGAAAAGTGAGCAAAAAGATAACACAAAGTGGATCTACTACAATTAGTGGATAATCATTAGGATCAATATCAAAATGTTTCAGTTCACTGTTTCTGAAATGGGATAATGCCAGTCTTTCACTAGCCAAATATTTTGTGAAAACAAACCAACTGTTTTCTGAACATTCTAATAATGTGTATCACAGAATGGCTCCTGAACAAATTAGTAACTATTGTTAGAGCTGGATTTTAATGTTATGTAGTAAACAAGCCCTGAGAGAAATACCAGATATGAAAAAGCCACTCACTGAGAGCACTGAGCATTCCAGATGAGATAGTACTCCTTTGGGCAACAAAAGAAGAGTGATCGTACTCTTAAAGGAGAGTGCTTTAAGGCAAAACTTCAGTTGCAGGTCTACCATTTCCTAACTTTTTCTTGCTTCAGTTGGCAATCTTAATGAAGCTTAAATCTTACTCTGGTGTGTATTATATTACACTTTTGCACATATATATGCAGAGTGCATTTATATTTATGTATACATGTGTATATAAATGTGTATATAAATGTATATATTTTTGTATTTGAAGTGCTGAGGTTTTTTAAGTTATCTTAAGTCAATGGAGATGATTTAGTGTACAACTGGGGGGTGACATAGTAAAGGTGAATGATAAATCATGTTTGGCATTATTTTCCCAGCAGCTAGAATATCTAAATAAAAATGTGATTTAACATACCATTATTCTAACTATATAAAACTTTCCAAACTTCCATGATTAAAGAATAATCATAGGAGTGATTGCTGTATTAATAGTTGATATTAGTATTTTGTAGAAAAATTACAAATCAAGTCACTTTTAAAACTTCAGTTCATTTAGGATTTGATATTTTTGTTGTTAATTTTTCATACAGTTTACATTTGCGTATATGCTCAGATTATTCTATCTTCTGTAGTGTCTAAGTCCACTATCTTCTATAGTGGACTATAGAAGTCCACTATAGTGGACTATAGTGGACTTCTATAGTATTCTATCTTCTGTAGTGTCCCAGAAAATAACATTGTAAGATGGAAAAAAATGAATCACAGACATAAAAGAAGTTTCAAGATGGTAAAACAGGTCACCTCTTAAAAGTCAGTATTATTTTCAAAGGACAGCAGTCTTTTCAGAAAGCATTTTCAGATGAGCTATCTAAAGAGCTGTTTATAGCTTCAAAACTACTAATTGCCAAATGGTTAGTTAAAATGGCTAGTTAAGCTTCTATTTCTGCAATAAGAAAAACATGTTCTCTCTTCTACAACTGTGTGGAAGTCTGATACAGGCAAAAGTAACTGCATTTGGAAAGAACAGCTAGTATGTACACACTGTATACACCCACCAGGTATAAACCTACATGTAGATTAGCCTTCCCAGCTTTACTATTCAACCATAAAGATTTTGGAATTGACAACATTTGAATTAAAGTTGTCATACAAAGTTGCTATGTAACTATAGAATTTGGCTGCTACTCTTCACATTAGGAAGAAAGATTGTCTAATTAGCTTTCACTGGCCAACTTGACTCCCTCTCCAGTCAATTATATTTAAATGACAGAAAAAAAAAAATCATGTCAGAGCATGAACTCATGAAGATTGCCATCACCCCACAGTAGACAAAGGTGTGACATAATTATGAAAGTTGAAGAACCAGCTCATACTGATCATGGTGTAAATCAGATGACCAGTAAGCAATGCAGCCAATAAAGCCTCTTTCTGTGTTTGTCAGCAAGAAATAAAAATAATAGTTCTCCCCATTATTGTTTGATTGTTTGAACTAGTGCTCTAGTTGCTTGTGCACATTCTCCTTTAAATCATGAGAAACTCAATTGAAGGACACCAAAAAAAAAAAAAATGGTGCAAATGTAGCGGAACACAGAAAACCATAAAGTCCCAGCAGTTTGACCCTATTCTAATTGAAATTGGTTAAAAATAGTTCAAGTGACTTCAGTGCAGCAGAACCAGCCCCTAACCACCCAGAAGCTGACATTTTTTGCTATCTCTGAATGCTGAATGCTTCATTTGGGATTTAAAGAAATATGTGATTAAAATCTAATTTTGTCACAAGATGTACTCGGACTGAAGCTGACCAAATAACTGATCATGAATAATTTATTTAAGGAAGTTTATCACTTCTTTGTCCCTCAACAACCATCACCATTTCTTCAAATTCACTCTTGCAGGTTTTCTTAATTCTGAATCAACTTATCACAGTTTTCTTCACATATAGATTACTTGGTCTTCACTGTTTCAGCTGTGTTAATTATTTATGATTAGACAGAAATCTCATGGTATATTCCACTAATAGCATCTCTGGCACAGATACTCTTGGAAAAATAAATAAATAAATAAATCTAGTTAAAAAAAGAAAACCACTTGCACAAGAGCTTAACAAAATCTCTTTCATTTTCTTATTCCAAAATGCAAATATCAAAAGGTTATAAACCTTTGGGCAAAGCAAAGCTATTTTATTTTGTTTAACTGAGTGATTAGTCGCAGACTTTCCCAGTTTGACCTTCCAATCAATCTCTCTTTTAGGGACTGTATTGCAGTAGAGGATTAAAAGGAAGTGAGTTCCCTGATCCTGTGCATGTGATACAGGTGCCATCTTGTAATATCAAATGCTGTCTTTTCTTTCTCTAAAACTTTATGAGGTGACTTTGTAAGCAGCTCAGTTTCTACAAGAATGTTGGTGTTCATTTTATAAATTGCATGAGGTGGCTATCTATTACATATACCTATTTCTTTATTGTTTATAAAGGTTGATTTGTGTTTGGGCCAAACCTATTGATTAATTTCTTATTGTTTTTCAAATTTCCTGTTAAGTTTCATCTATGAATATTATGGGAAAGTAAAGTACTATAAATTGGAAAGAAGAATCATACTGAGAAACTGAAATAATGTATTTTAAAATGTTCAAAAATTAAACCACAATGTGGGAAAAAAAAAAAAAAAAAAAAAAAAAAAAAGTGTAATGTTTCTTCCTTAACCTTTTGGAACCTACACAAGGCAAAATGTCTGGTATACATGAAGTGAAGAAAATCCCAATGAATATTCATTTGACAAAAAGTAAACAGTTTTGCTGTTTAAAGACAAAACTTGGCAAAAAGAAAAAGTCTCTGCTAGATTATAATTTGTGCTGTCAAAAAGATTCTTTAAAGTCATCCAGAGATGAGAATGAGTTGTTATGTGTTTACAAACTGTACTCTGAAAGCATCCAAGATGGATCAAGAAACTCTGTCAAAGTAAGAAACTCTTTAGAAACTATGGATCTGAAAAAAATATTGATTTTACAAATATTTATTAATTTAAAAACAATGGGGTAGCTTGGCAACATTCTTGTATGAGACATTTAATTTTTAAGAAACATGTCTTCCTGAAATTCAGTGTGACAGTTAAACTAACAGCACATTCTCATATGAAATATTTCATGAATCCAAAGTACTGTGATTATCATTCTTAAACATCCATTTGAAAAAAAAATTAGCTTTATTAAAAAACAGTCCACCATTAAACCACATACAAACTGCAAGGAAGTTGAGAAAAAATATAAAATGCTTAAAAAATAATAATAATTTTTAAATTATCCTTAAAGAACATGACAGAGAAGGACAAATCCACGGCAGAAATATTAGGAAAGGTCTTGGAAACTAATCAAATCTACTTATTAAATAAAGTGTCAGTGTTATTACTTAAAAGTAATTTTGACAATTTTTAAAAGTCAGGCACCAAAGGAAACACAAAGATAATCTCAGAGCAGCTGCAAACATCAGCTTATCAGTGATCAGAAAGACAAGCTGAAGTACTATAATACCACTTTTAGTAGAACAAACAGAGCCACAAAAGCTCAAAAGTTAAACAGAAACAGTTGATACATGTTTTATGCATATATACATATACATATAATGCATATTATATGTATATAATACGAGGAAGTTTTATTATATTATATGTATATATTATATGTATATAATACATTTTATTTATATAAATAAAATGTATGTGTTACTTCTGTTGTTCTGATATGATCCTACTACTTCATTGTAAAATGACCCTTCCATGTGAGCAAAGGAGTTAAAAGCACTTTGATTTGTAAAGGCATGCACTTGCAAAATTCAAAAAGATACAAAAAGAAGAGATAAAACAATGGAATTGAAAAATGTTTCAACTAAGATGGGAAGAAAAAATTCTGATTAAAAAAATCATGTTGTGCAGAAACACTGTTATTACAAACAGAATGCATATTCTGTCCTGATTTGAAACTGAATTAATTAGGGATTTAATTTGCTTGGAAATTTTCAGTGTTATTGTTTTTAATATGAAAGCTAAATTATCAAATTTGAATCTTTCTGTAGGAAAGTCTCAAGGAATATTTCATCAGGGAGTATGTCTCAACATGTAACTGTGTGAAATAAAGTGTTATAAAGAAACACACATCCCCTCAAACAGCAGGCAATGAGTAATATCACTTAGGTATTAGGCACATGCCCTCATTTTGTTTTCTCTGATTCAAACGTGTGTTTCAATATCCCATGGGAATGCCCAATAGCCATGCTAAGCACCTACTTTCTGTAAGTCACAGACCAAGTACTCACATATATTGAGTTTAAGCACCAAGGAAAAGAGAACAATTGAGGAAAATTCTGGATGAGGTTAGTTAATTTGTGTATAGCTAACAATGAAAGCTCACATTTCTTTCAGAACAATAACTAAATTGTTTTTTAAAAGAGGGAGGAAGATTGTGAATTTTTTTTTAAGGATGATATTTTCCTAATATCTAATTGCATGATAAGGATTGCAAGAATAAAGAATAAAAACTGGTGGAAAGCTGTGGGCATTCCCTAACTCTTCATGACTTTCTTTGGTTTCTTCTGGCAAGTAGGAAAATATTCTAGCATCATTATCCCCACATTTTGTGATTTCTTTCATGTAGCTGGTAAAAAAAAAATGAAAGCCTAATCATTTGACATTGGAGCCTAAAGTGCTTAGTTATATCAGATGCTGAACTGGTTGTGCAGGCAACATAGCTTCTGCAATCCTGCTCATCTAAATGCTGAGGAATTAATAAGAACAATATTTAATCCTGATCATAGAAGAGACCTAGATTCAGATATTTACCCCTCTAGCTGTCACACATACCCATACAGATGTTAGTGCCCTAACTCACAGAATCACAGAATCACAGAATTGTAGGGTTTGGAAGGGACCTCAAAAGATAATTGGGTCCAAACCCCCTGCCAAAGCAGGTTCCTCAGAGCAGGCTGCCCAGGTAGGCGTCTAGATGGGCCTTGAAGATCTTTTATTTTTGTCTTAGCGTGTTACAAAAATAACCTTCAAAAGTTGTTAAAGACATTGATGTTTTCCTTTAAATACATCCTAGGTTATCCCTAGACATACACACACAACATACAGTGCTATGCTCTTTTGATGGCCCACAAGGAGTTGGTTTCTAGGCATTCCAATTAAATGCAATAGAATGATTTTGTATTTTTTAAAGATTTCTTGTTGCTTTATCTTTCACAATGCTAAGCTTGAAGGAAAGTGTAATTGAGAACCAGACATTTTCCACTACAGATGTCTATTAAGGAAGCACATATCTCTACTATAATTTAAAAAGGAAGAAAAAAAGAGAGAGAGAACTGAGAAAGAACAAACTGTTTAGCTAACCCAGCTGTTTTTTTTTCCCTCTATCATATCAGAAATCCTTCACATTAACCACTCTGCTGCAGAATTGTGGGGGCAGTAACTTCCAGCACAATGACAGCAGCAAACAGCATGGGGACCAGCAATTACTTCATCCAGCACAGACATCTGAGGAGTGAACGGCTGTCTGGAAGGTTGGACTTTGTGCCCTCCCGCAATCTGACAAGTCTCAGAAGGTGTACTGGCTAAAGGAGATTACAACTGAATGATGTTTTGCTCCTATTTCGCACAGCTCCACTATAAGAAAGGAAAACTATCTTCACTCTCCTGTTAGCCTCCACTGGTCTGGAATTTTTTAACCATTTCAGTTTGAGCAGCTCCACCAACTGAAGTAATTCAAACACCTAAAAGCAAAGGGTCTTTTTGCAGGCTCACATCTCTAAAACTTTCAGACAACCTAGAGACGAATGTGTTTTTAGAATATATTAAGGTAATACAAAACCTGAGACATACTGTATGGTAAAAGTAAATCCATAAAAATTATTTTCTGGAATTCATCCCTTGTGGCCAACCAGTATTAATGAAAATCAAAATATGTCATAGTAACTTTTAAAGTATTTTAAAACCATATAGTAATGTGGCAGAAATAATAAAAAGACATCTTCATACACATTCTGATGTCTGTCATAAGGTCAGGTAATAAAATCTAGGATGAATAAAGGCAATTTAATTATATCTGTAGGTCAGTGAGCAGTTAACATTGGTATTCAGATATAAAACTAGATTTAACACAGATGGGATAGGTTAAACGTTTGAGTACATGCATGCCTAAAATCATAAATAACTGTCAGAGGGTTACAATAGATATAATTCTCAAAAGCACTTTTGAAAAACAGGAACCTGAGCCCCATTGAAAATCTCATTAAATTTCAAGGTGTGCTCTCAAGATTTATATTCCATTAAGTATTTACCATATGTGCTTCTCTGAATCAGATGGCTAGAATCCCTGTTGAATTGCCAAAGGGGGAAATGAACACATTTGCTAACCTGTAAATATCTCTTCTTGACTTGGAAGTCATGCGCTAGGTGATCTATGGTTTAGAGGCTGCTACTGGAATGGACATCGATCCATAACATCAAAATGAAGAGGAAAAAAATAACTTTTCTGTCAGTACCTTTGTCATCTTTGCTGCCAGCTGTTTCAGGACTGTCAAGAGAAAAAGAAAAATAAGGTAATTTCCCTAGATTGTAATGAAATAAAAAGGTAACTTTTGGTGATTAGAGCTCGCCAAAAACTTTAAACAGAAAATTTCCTTGGGAGAGTACCATGTAAGCGACTGGAAAGCTCAAGGGATTTAATCAACTTCACTCAAATGTAATAGAAATAATTAAATCAAAGCAAAATTAAAATTAATCACTCACTTTCAAGTTTCATGCTTTGTCTTTCATATGATAATACTCATCTTGCATTGTATTCAACACACCTTGTATTTCATAATATCCTTTTATAAAACACCATGAAATAGTTTTTCAATATTGAAGGAAAATGTTTTAGCATTATTAGAAAAAAATACTAGAAAAAATAGAAAAAAAATATTAGAAATTATTAGAAAAATTATTAGGGAAGAAAAACAAAACAACAACAAAGACAAACAAACAAAAAACATTGTTTCAGTATTCCAGAATCAAATTCCAGAATTTCCATTCCTCAAAGACTGGACTTTTTGTCCAGGGAAACGGACATAAATTGTGAAAGGCCAGATTTTCTCACAGAATAAAAATCTGCTTCCTTAATGTTTTTAATCTCTCTATGGGATTATTAAGGTCTTAATCATTCTCAGCATTCTTTTCCAAAAAAGTAATCAATGAACTTGAATAATACAACAAAGCTGCATATGCAGAGCATATCAAAACAGCAGAGTACAATGGCCACGTCATGGAATAGCATCAAGAAGAGTGTGAAGTATTAAAAATGTGGTTTCAGAACTGCAGAATTTTCCCTTTGTGCTTTTACCACGATGACTATCATATGTCATGTTTTCTGTATCAAGATTTCTAGATCCTGTCTAATAAAAATCATTTTTGCACAGAAAGAGGTATTAAAATAAGTTTTCATGGTATCTTGGTATGTCATACCTGCTCTACATTCAGAAATGCCTTAGAATACAAATGAATACAAATACAAATGAAAGTATTTTCATAGTCCATGAGCAAATTTGTATACCTGTCTAAGATAGTTTATTAATCAAAACAGTACCATAAATTCTCACGTAGATTCACTGAGTTTAGGTCATACAATTTATTTCCCTCCAACCTATTTTCCACAGTTCTAATGCTCTTAGGCTGACTTCTTTTATTTTAAACACTATTCTTTCCTACTGACACTCCTCCTGGAGCAAGGGGATGCCTTGGGAGTTAGCTAGGATATGTTTTTCTCTCTGGCTAAGCCTAGATCTAAACCTTTTCTGAAAAAGGCTTGCACTGATGACAATATTGAGGCTCAGCCAGAGCTCTGGTGCCTGCTGCTCCTCACACACAGAGCCAAGTTCTCCTGCCAGTAGTCTGAATGTACTGGGCACAGCTGGAGCTGAACTCATTACAGCAGATGACCAAAGACTGGCACTTCACTGAGAGCAGTGAGCAAGCTTCATCTGTAGCCTGAGCCATGGACAGGATGTCCAGCAGCACCGGCTGGCTCAGTAAGCTTCAGTTCAAATTCATGCTCAGACTTCATCCTTTCTTGCAGGCACATTGCTCAAGTCCAATTATCCCCCCAGTTCAATTACAGTGAAGTTCTCTGAGTTATCATCACCTTTGCCCCAAGCAAGGAGAAAGAAAGGAAAGCAACTGCGAAAATCCAGTCCATGCTGTTCCGTTCACTTATCCAGCAGAAGTGCAGGGAATAAATGTCTGCATGCATCACTTTGCCTAATCAAACACCACTTAGCCATTTTTTTAAAGACTGCACATGCTGTAACTGTACCAGCAGATACAGTTATGAGCAAGAATATTGTTAACTGTATATGGAGCTATAAAAGATCCTGGTTTTCCTTTGGGACACAAATATTCACTTTAGTGACCAAAGCTAATGCTAACACTGCCACTACCTTACTGGGTCTATTAGCAGGCCTCTTATTTTTTTTCTGCTTTAGTTCATGATGGGTAAGGTAGCAGGAGATGAGCTCAAAGCACTTGAGTAGCGTGATGAGAAGGAACATTATTCCAGGCTGTAAGATCCTACATGGTGACACAGTATCAGACTAAATCATTGTCAGTATCACACAGTATCAGACTAAATCACTAAACAGGCCTTTGGCCTGTTCCTTGCTCCTCACGCAACTGGCTAAGAGTTAGAAGGTCCAGATCACCTTCCTGTGGCACCAGGTCATGGAGTATAGAGATGACATGACTTTGCACTGCATAAAGGTTCTTCCTTGCCACTACAGCACATAAGACAAAAAAAAACTTTGCCAAATGGGAAACAAAGATTGCAGGAGTACATGTCTAGCTTGTTTTTCACTAATGGAGCTGTCATCCCTGGATGCAGCTAAAGCTGTGACATGAGCCCGGTGGTTGCCCATGCAACACCTGTAATCCATTTCTTTTCTAAAGCATCAGTCCAGCAACTTTCACCACCATTAAGCTCACTTTAAAATATCATATAAAATGAGCTCTCTGGGTTTCAAAATAGAACCTTATGCACCAATACTGAGTTTCTTTCATTACTCACCGTAATTTGATTTCCTATTCTTGTGAGAAGTCAGACTGTGACTAATGATTTGAACCAACAGACTTACCCTGAGATATAATGTGCATTGTTAGTAGTATTCACAGATCAGGAAAAAAGAAATTAAATTTATTTTGCTGAGAACTCTCTTTTCCATGACATTTTGAACTTGGTGCATTGGCTGTGTAGTAAAAAAAAAAAAAAAAAAAAAAAAAAAAAGATGCATATTTTCAATAATTATCCCTGAATGCCATAAAAGATCGTATGTTTCTAGTTTCTATTTCCTTTCACTAGACTGCCATATATTTTTTCTGTACAACTCCTGTATGAGGTAACTGTAATTCCAGCTGCCAGCTAATCTATGCTTGAATGCATTATAGACAACCCAATCTCCTCCCAAGCCTCACCAAGAGACAGATTATTATTTCAGGGGAATTGCTGTTTTATTTAATATAGTAATTACATATTTAATCTGTTTTACTCTCTGTACAATCCTGTAGATAGATGTTTTACTCACTGTACTCACCACCTGCCATAAAATGTAAGGGAATTTATGATTAAATATTAATCATTCATATAATGTACCGTATGTTTTTATGGACTAAAAGAAGTGTTAGATTGCGTAAGGCCTATATGAGAATTTATGAAATAGATAAGAATCCTTTTCACCTTTAGTATTGGTTTTGATGTGAGTACATGCCTGGGGCCAACAACTGGGGAGAAAGGACCTGAAGCAGGAGATATGAAAGAAGTAGTTAGCTGGGGTGAATAGCATATGAATATAGGAATTAACTTTCTGGAACACATGAAGGGTCCCTCTAGTGCATATTCTGTCTTAGTGGGCAAATCAGTGATATTATTATTTGCTTGGAAAGCAAAATGTACAGAGTGAGAGGATCAAGAGAATGATATAACAGGGGGAAAATACACCCTCCTCAAGTGTATGCATACAAATGCGTACAGAAATGGGAAGGAAGACACATGGTCACAGAACTATGACACTGCAGAAATAACTTAGATGTGATGGGATAGCAGTCAGGATTCCAGCTTGGACAGCCAGCTTGGGCATATGTGGGTGAGGATGAGAGGAGAGGTCAGTGAAGGTGGCAACATGGTGGGACTGTGCTACAGACTAGTCAATCTAAATGAAAAATTGGACAACACTTCTCATAAATAAGTAAACAAATAATCTTTAAATAACTCATGGAATATCTAAATGAACCTGGTCAGAAAATCACAGAATCACAGAATGGTTGAGATTGGAAGGGACCTCTGGAGGTCACCTGGTCCAACCCCCATGCCAAGCAGGTTCATCCAGCACATGTTGCACAGAATGGCATCCAGAATATTGGCCTTTGACAATGGCAACTACTAAATGGCATCTTTGCCTCAGCCTCCATCAGTGTTTCCCAGACCTTTGCGCTTAGCGAAAGTGTTCAGGGAGTTCAAGAAAAACACGTTGCTACACTGAAGCAAGTTCAGCCAGGGATCAACAAGATGGTCGTGGCTGGAGCATTTCCCCTTTGAGGAGAGGGGAAATGGGCTTGTTCAGTCTGGAGAAGAGTTGTCTTCAAATGGACATAACAGCAGGCAGAGTGCCTACAAGGAGGGTATTAAGGAGATGGAGCCTGCCTCTTCACAGTGGTGAAGAGGAGGAGAGACAAAGGTCATAAATTAAAACGAGAGAGATTCAGACTGAATATGAGAAAAAGATATTTTCACCACGTGAGCAGTCCAGCAGTGAAACAGGTCACCCAGAGAGGTTATGCTGGCTTCATCTTTGGAGGTCTTTCAAATCCCTGAGCAACTTAGCCTGATGCCATAGCTGACCCTGCTTTGAGCAGGAGCTTGGGCTGGAGATCTCTTGAGGTCTCCTCCAGTATGAGTGAATCTGTGATTCTATTCACTAGGGACACGTGGAAAAGAGAGAAAATAAAGTATGATGTCCATGTTTCTTGACACCTAAAGGGATGTCCTGAGTCAGCAACTGAGTTTGCATTTTATGCCCCCCCTGCCCCCCCCTCTCCCCCCGCTGTCCCCCCCCCCACACACACACTTTTCTATTGCCCAGTCATTTCAAAGTTGAAGAATTTTAATCCATTCAATAGCTTTGAATATGACTCTGGCCCTTCTCTGAACCTTTTCTTAGTTTTACTCTATCTTTTTGAAAAGATAGAGTTGAGAACAACCAGGTCTACACATACAGAGGATTTGGGGTTTAGATGCACCATAAATGCATACAACATAATAACATTTCCTGTTTTGTTTATTAATAATTCTGAACTTGCTTATTTGCCTAGTACAGTACACTGTGTTGTTGTGAGATGTTTTCATAGAATTATCCATAATAACAGTAAAATTTCTCCTCTGAGTGGTAACAGCTAATTTAGAAGCTATCACTGTGTATACATAGTTAGGCTGTTTTTTCTCCAGGTGCATTACTTTGCATTTATCAATGCTGGTTTTCATCCCCCACTTCATCACCCAGTCACTCAGTATCATGAGATTCTTCCCTAACTCTCTTCAGCTGGCTTTGAAATTTAATATGCAGAAAAATGTTAAATTATTAGGAAAACTGTAACCTTGTTGTGTATCTTCTTTTCCAGACAAATGAATACACTGAATAGCACAGGTCCCAGCACAGTACACATTGTATTTCACTAGTAACCACCTCCAGCCCCTGCCAAGCTGCTTTTTTTTTTTCTTTCTTTCTTTTTTTTTTTTTCCTTTTTTTTTTTCTTTTAACAGGCTCCCTTATAATTCCTCTTGGTAAAGCTTGAATTCCTGCAGAAGTTTGGGGAGGATTTTTGCTTCTAGAAGTTTATATTTGCACTTAAAAAGGACACCACAAAGCCATTGTGTTTAGCAGCAAAGTACAAGCAATAGAAGATCAAAGGCAAAACAAAAATTATGTGGGACTTACTGATATTCTTAACGTATTTATCTTGCTTGGCTTTAGATTTCCTTTCTCTGCATTTGTCTTGCTTCTTCTGACATCTGTAAATCAATTTTGCCCTGATATTGGAATGTTGTCTTGACTCATTCTTGACTCAGAAAATTTTTGATTCCCTTTATGTCTGCATTTTTGACTTCTGGCATTTATCTCAACATCTTGTGATATTCCAGTTACCTATTTTTATGTTTCCTGTTTACATTTTTGAGACTACTCTTTCACTATAGCTTACCTGAATTTTATTCACACCTGCCATATCTGTTGCAGGTGAGGCATATAAAGAGTTATCATAAGCCCTAGGATGCCATGAGCATTTTTCCATGTGCAGCCGGGGGTATCACACTTACTGAAGCATAATCCCTGCCAGCTCACTCCATCCACTGCCCCCTGGAAGTCTGCCTCTCTATTACTAGTTCCTTGGAGTTGTCTTACTGGCACAACTGACTTTGTAGCACACAATGTTAAATATAAATAATGTAAATGTAGGAAGAATTGTCAAAAAGTCTTTGAATTCTCGGGCTAAGGAAAATCTGCAGACAGTGGGGGCACACCAGGCCTTTTAGACAATCTCCTGGAACTGGCTGGAGTTGAAGAGGTTGGAAATTGCTTCATCTGTTAAAATATGGCTTTACACTTCAATATGCCTGATTTTCTTTTTCAACATTGCACTAAAAATCTTTCTATACATAAAATCACTTTCTGTTGTCTGTCTCATGCTCAGTGTAGAGTCAAACATTATAAGAACACCAGCATTTTTGTGTTTTGCTCTGGGGAAAAGAAGGTATAAAAGGGAAAGTGACCCTTACAAAATGACTGGAAGCATCTTTATCTTCTCCAATCAGGGACCTTACCAACCTTTAAGAGCAAAATTAGATTATATTGTACTGAGAGGAAAAAATATTCATTCTACTGTGATGCAAACACCTAGCTTTCATCTGCAGCAGATTTTGAAATTTTGCCCCAATGTGGAATTAAATTGGATTCAGAAACAAATGTTTAGAGTGCAAAGCCATCATTTTGTAGTGGCATTTGGGAATACTCTCTGCATTCAAGCCCAGTCCTGTGGGGGCAAAAATGACAATGAAACAGGCAGCTCAGTGCCTATGCAAAATATCTTTTGCCCAAACTGATATATCCTTTAGTTACTATTACAAAATACTACTACTACTACTACTAATAATAATAATAATAAAGTATCTAAAAGAAGGAAATGCTGCCTCACAACAGGAAATATTTTACATAATAGTATTATAGAAAAAGACTAAAATGACATACCAAACGCATTGTTAAAATTTGGGAAAATATCATGCAATAAATGAAACAGTGGAAGTAATCTCCATAGAATGTTGTCATATTGGCTCTCATGAAAACACAGGCTTTGCCAGTAAAATGCATTTAAAAAAAATTTCAGGAAGATTATACCAGATAACCTGCAATTTATGAGTGTTTGTACAGAGCAATGTTTGTTTGCAAGTCTTTCACCAAAATAGAAAGTTCACTCCTGCGTAGTTTGTAAAATGTTCCTGAAGATAACTTAGAAGCCAAATTCTGGAATTAAAGGATTATTATTATTATTATTATCTTTTTTTGTGGAGAGAAGGAATAGTAATTGCTACAGTGACGGTGCAATGTCTTGAACTAGATTCACTTTACTGATGTTTCCAACTTTGATCATCATTTCTTCCTTTTAAAAAGAAGTACAAACAACAGAGAAAAAAGTGTAATCAGCACTTTATAGAACATATGTATTCAAATGGAGCATCACGCCTGATGATTTTAAATATACATTATAGAAGATAACCTCTTTTGAGTAATCAGCATTGTAAAAGTCCCCAGTTACTTTTTCAAATATTACCCATGGAGAGGGGGGCAACTTTAAACAGGAATTATTTATGAAAATCTTGATGGATACTCTAAAACCAGCATGGAAAGAATGAGTTTCCTGGTCTTCATCTGTACAGGACACAAGTTGTCTACCTGTAGTACAACTGGCAGAAAGCACTAATAGTTCAAGAAAGGAGTCAGGAGACAAATTCTTTGTATGAACCGTTTATATAATTCAGACAGTCAAAAATAATTACATTACAGCCACAGTTCATACTGAATTTTGCACCTATCATTTCTAACATAATCTCATCTGTAGGAGTTTAGTACTGGATATTCTTATGACTGTGCTTGAACACGGTTAAAATCACTACATACAGGAATTATTGACATTAGTGATAATAATAGTCATACATTCCATTTTAGCAATGAAGGATAATTTGGGATAATGAGTTTCTGTACAGATAGATTTGACAGATGCTTATTTTTCAGATTACATGTCAAACTCTAGAGGCTCTGACTTCTAATGGAAATTTTTCAATAGTCTTTTTTCAACCCTTGGATGTATTCCTTCAGAGCTGGTCTGTACTACAGCTCTCCTATTAAGGCATGACTTCTTACCACCAGCATCAATGGTAATAAAGCATATTATATGTTATTACATTTACATACATTAAGTACGTATGTACTTTAGTACACTTATGGCAATGCAGCAGTAGAAAAGACAGCATTTGCACAATTAGCAAAAGCCAGTTAATTAAGAGCTGATGTTGCTCATTGACAAATGTCTATTAAAGTTTTTGTTTGGTTGTTTTTTGTGTGTGTTTTTAAACCTAGATCCTCTGGTGTATCCCCTGCACTTCTGCAGCTTCTGTACTGAAAGTCTGCCTGATAACATGAAATTCTGAAAATTATAGAAATATGGTCTTAATTTCACTGTAAGTAAAACTGAAGTATAACTTAGCTGTCTGTCTTTGCCAGCATAAGCATTTTTGTATGTCTTACTTGAAGTAAAGTGCCATCAACAAGCAAGGAGCTAAGATATTTTTAAGCCTGCGTTGTGATCCAACCAAAATTCCTCTGGGCTGTTTTCCTTGATATTTTGAAAATTCCAGCAAATGATCAAAGAAACAGCCTATTGGCATAAGAGGGAGTGCTGTGACTGATAAATACCTAAAACTGTGGACTCTGCCAGCCTTACAGCTCAGGAAATGGCTTGCTTCAAAGAAGCGGTAAGCAAAATGAACATTTCTAAATGTGCTTAGTGTGGATAATAATGTTGCTGTTTGTCTTCTCATATTAGTCCTAATAGGCATATTGAATGATACTTCACAAATGAAATTGCATTGGACAGGAGAAAACAAACATTAAAATAAAATAGCATTTTCTAAAAATCAAGATTTAAAATGATCTTGAGGAAACAACAACAGCGTGACCTGGTTAAAAAGGAAAACAAACATCCACATGCATCCCAAGAGGGTCATAGAATATTCATTCAATTTTATTTTCCACAGGAACAATCTCTTAAAACAAATTATGTAAGAAGAAAACACGAGGCCTGTTCCAAAGAAGATGACAACCTGTCATTTAAAGGCAACCTTCAAGCCATTAAAACATTTGACAGCAACCTCTTGTATGACAACTTATTAACTTAATTTTAATATTTGTGGAAAGACCTCTGTCTCAAAGTTACTTTCTCTGAGTTCTCCTAAACTATGCTGCTATCCTGTGTGGCAACTCCATACTAAACAACAGTCATTCTGAAATTACTACTTTTTTTTTTTTTTTTCCTCTCTTTTAGTGATTCATCATATCAAGAGTAATCTAGAACATTCAGAAGAGACAACTCATTTGTTGTTTGGTAATCACTGAGTGTCAAGAGTCAGAGGTCTGCTTCATTTGATGCACATACTAAAATGACCAACACTGCATTGAGAAAAACTTCTGCACAACTATCCAATCAATCTCACTACACTTCTTTCAGTTTGTTTGAGATTCCAGGTTCCTTCTAGTTATCATTTACAGATAACATGAAATCAGAAAAGCAAACTAAAAACAGTATTTCACAGCTACAGATAATTTAAGTTCTTCAGATTCCCCTTGGGATCATTATTTTTTCTTTTTTTTACGAAGATGAGTATTCTATGGGTCTTTCAATATCTACGGAATAAAACTGATAGACTGGGTAAGCAACTAGCCACATATTTCTTTACATGGATCATTGTTGCAATATATTTCTGTATACTTTCCCTGCCTTCCCAAGTATGCATTTGGGTGGTGATCACATCTTACTATACCAACCTCTCTCCCTCATTTAAAATTTCCATTCACAGAATTTTCTTTTTTCTTTCTTTCCTTTTTTTTTTTTTTTTTTGCTTGCTCACTTTTATTTCATGATTTTTGTGCTTCCTATGCTGCTCAAAGCCTTTGATTTAACTTGTTTTTCTCGCCCAGGTCAAACTATCTTCTCTCTAATTCATAAGTCAAGTTTTACATTATCAAAATGGGTTCTATTTTATGCATGATTTCAGATGGTAGAACCAACTCAGCAGGAATGATGTACAGTCTGATCAGCAGTCACAGAATTATGTCTGTTGAGTCTACTTACTTCATGCAAAGCCTTAAGTTCTCATACAGAAACATTATGTAATGGAAGCCTTATCACAGTATGTCAGTCCCAACTGCCTATTGTCAGAGTGCTGTAAAGGTATAGTCACCCACAGATGATACTTATTTGTATCTTCTTTTTATTTACAATGCATGAGTGTCCATTTGTTTTGGTGTACTTTTGAAATAAAGCCATTTCTTGTACACCTTCTATGTAACTACATGAAGCTTTCTTGTCTTTCTCATCCACATCAGGCTGGACCTAGATCCATGCGCCAAGCTATAGAGACTGGTTCACACTTATACTGTTTATGTCCTGCCAAATAAAGATGGTAATGCACAGTCTGCCTGTCAAAAGTGAGTTAGGCCTCTAAGATCAAAACTGGAGCTTGTAGAGAAGCTACTCTCTTCCATTTGCAAATTGCACAGTGAAATACAGGCCATGTTCTTGTTACCAAGGACTTTCCATCTGATCCGTAACTGCATGGATTTTGTCTGTCTGCTCTATCTTGAGGGATTTTCCACCTGTTGTGAGACAGTAGATAGAGTAGCTTTCCTATAGAGGGCTGGGCTCCTATGGACTCCTGACAGCACCATGGGAAAATCCAGCCCATCATATCCTTTGTCCCCTGATATTTTTCTCTGTATCCATACCCTACCTATAGGAGGAAGCAGCCTATGTCTCATCCCTGCAACAATATGTATATGTACTCCCAAACTCATCTGCTGGATAACCAGCTCTGCAATGATCCTTCCAAGCCCTGCTTCAGCTCGTATCACCAGTGGACTTCCACAACTGGCATGGATGAAATGTGGATGGACAGCAGTTAAACACTGGAATGGGGAAAGTGAGTGGGGTTGGAATGGTGTTGAATCTTTTGCACACTTCTATACAAGCTGTATCTTAAATCTATTTCAAGCTAAGAGACATTTGTATTTTTGTAATTTTTTTCATCACTTACACTCAACCATGTGATCTGCAGGCACAGTCATGCTATTATACAATTGCAACTTATTTAGACTCTTAGTGGGAAAATATTTCTGTACTGACAATTTTAGTATTCCCCTCCACCCATATGAGAGAAACTATTGTGTTAAAAGTAGTTTAACTGTTGTGTTAAAAGTAGTTTCCAAACATTAAGAATTATTGAGTATTTCTAAAGACTTACATGGAAGACCTGTAATCTATATTAAATAAATTCCAATTTGATTTGTTGAAATTATGAAGTTCAGCCTGGCTCTGAATAATCAAAATCAAAATAACTTACTTAAAAATAAATTAAAAGGTATATCCATATCAACAACTCATGTAAACAGCTCATCTAGTGGAAAGAAAGTGAATGTGTAATGCAAAATCATTTACAAAGAATGCAAGGGATTAAGGGGATTCACAATTATCAAGAAAATTGAGAGTTTATGCCAACAGCCAGCTCAATCCCTCTAGCAAAGGCTTTATTTCTGTAAACAAAAGGAACTTAAAATGCATCAAATTTAGGTTCTGGTTATCATGTTTATGCACTGCAAATTAGCCATTTTACTGTAATTTTAACTCATCATCTGACATAGCAAATCCAAATGAGACAGTAATGGTCCTTTCATTATGGGCTTCATTTCTAATTACCAAGATCATCTGATAAGCCCCAGCTTTAGTTTTCAGGGGACAAAATATTCATAAGTAAAATTGCCTGGCTAAACAGATTTAATATAAGACTGAGGGCCGAGGATTATAAGGCTGTAATTTACCATGATATGCACAAACCCCAGAAAGGCACAGCACTGTCATGTACATTTGTGAAGGTGTATGGGTTTTGATAACATTGGAAGTAAAAGGCAATGAGCAGGAAGAAGCTCAAGGGTGAAGTATATTTTAGCAACTTGAGTAAACTATTGAGTACTTGCAGAGAACTTGTAATGATTTTCAATATATCTCTGAAAGACAACAGGGAATGTCAATTTTCAAACTCTGCAGGAAAATTTTTGCAGCTAATCATTCTCATTTAGAATCACACACAAAACCATCATATTTTTATCAGCTTTTTGTTTAGTGTGGGCTGAAAAACAGGATTGAGTACAATGTTTTTATTCTTTTCCCCCAGAAATAAGGATTAACATAATTCTTACATATTTCTGAAGAACAGAAAAAATATTGGAATACATTAAATTTGATATGATTCATATTTCTTCCAATGCAAATCTCACAGAGGCTCCAAATTCCATATTTAAGCAACAAGTCATATTATAAATTATTTGTTAAGGGTTGTTAGGAGCAGCCACCTCCTTCAGCGGCCCTGACCCAGGACTCCTCCTGCCCAGTTGCTGGAGCCTGGGGACCTGAGATCTCTGCCCAGACAGCCAAGTCCCCTACTCTTCTGGAGCTTGCCAAGACAGAAAGTCACTGGTGCAGGCACACACAACACTCTCCTGCCCCATGGGGCCCCTACTTGGTGGCTGCTCTGTCTCAGTGCTGGCTGCAGACACAACATTTTGGTTTAACCCCAGCAGGCAGCTCAGCACCACAGGGCTGCTTGCTTACTCTCCCCAGGTGGGATGGGGGAGAGAATCAGAAAGGTAAAAGTGCGAGAACTCCTGGGTTGAAGTAAAGACAGCTTACTGGGTAAAGCAAAAGCTGTGTGTGCATGCAAAACCAAAACAAGGAATTCATTCGCTATTTCCCATCAGCACGCAGGTGTTTAGCCACTTAAAGTAAAACAGGGCTCATCACACAAAAGTTTATTGGGAAGACAAACACCATCACTCCATATATCCCCCCCTTACAGCTTTATTGTTCAGCATGACACCACATGCTGTGGGACATCCCTTTGGCCAGCCCTGGCCAGCTGTCCTGGCTGTGTCTCCTCCCAGCTCCTGGTGCACCCCCAGCCTCCTCACTGGCAGGGCAGCATGAGAAGCAGAAAAGTCCTTGAATGTGTGTGAGCACTGCTCTGCAACAACTAAAACATCAGTGTGTTATCACCACTGTTTCATCAAAAATCCGAAACATAGCACCTTATAAACTTCTATCAAGAAAATTATCTCTATTCTAGCCAAAACCATGATAATATCAACCCCTTATTCCATACTATGTATGGAATGCTCAGGTCCCACACTTTCCAATACATCCTCATTAATCATCACCTTTGGAACAGGCTGCCCAGAGAAGCTGTGGATGCCATCCCTGTAAGTGTTTAAGGCCAGGATGGATGGGGCTTTGAGCAACCTGGTCTGGTGGGAGGTGTCCCTGCCCATGGCAGGGGGGGTGGAAGTAGATGATCTTTAAGGTCCCTTCCAATCCAGCCAAAACCATTCTATTATTCTATGATTCTATGATTAATACACAGATATAATTCCCTTATTCTGTGGACCAGCCCTATGAAGTATCCGTAAAATATCCACAAAATTTCTACTGAGTCCATGACTTAGATTCTGCCTGCTATGGTGGTTCCTCAGGACAAGAGGCAGTGTGTTGCATGAAATTACTGAATGCCAAAGCTAATCTGATTGGCTCACTGCCACACTTTCACTGCTTCTTGTGAGGCTCATCTTCCATCGGTTTGAGTGGTTCCTACTACAGGACTTGCTATAACTTGCAACTCAGATCATGACTAACAACAAGTTAAAGGTATAGCCATCACACACACACACCATGCACTTGTTCCACAGGCAAACCACACCTGCAGGTCCCCTTGGATATCAGCACAGAGCCTTCAACTGCCTGATACCCCTGTCCAGACCCAGGGCCTCCTTCTCACTGGCAAGTCCATCTTGGAGTTTGCTAATACATGTGCAGAACCCATGCACACCAGGCTGGGGAAGATACAGACATTTGGCACCTCCAGAAGTGGCACATGCATGGGCTGTGACCTACTGACCGACTCCAGCCCCAGTATGGAGCACCACACACTAATGAGTCCCTTTCATTAGCTTGTCTGGGGACACACCATTCCCACACCAGCAGCTGGAGGTTAAAGACGCCCACTGGTTCCAGTCACTGGCACTGGCACCCCCTGGTTACAGTAGCTGGCACCCCAGGCCAGGGCCCTCACACCCCGGGTCAGACTACAGGATCTGGCACTTACTCCTTGCAGTGCTCACACACACAGGATGGAGAATGAGGTTGCACAGAGAGATAGTTAAGGAAGGATTTAAATAGGAAATCATGGACAGACTGTGGTGATCATGTGCAGGGGTTGGTCAGAAAAGTGTACTGACCAGCCCCATTTAATATGTAGCCAGCCCTTCTGTCTATTCCCCACTTTGTTCCCTGCTCCCCCTTGTCTCTGCATGTCCCTTCATCAGTGTCCATAGTTTCAGCAACCACCCACAGTATCCAAGGCCCTGGATTTGCATCCTTATACAAGTTGGTCCCTCTCTGAAGTGATACCTGTAATTTCTTGGTAGCCCATCAATTAGTGCGACATCTGAGGCTGGTTTCTTGTCGTTGTCATTACTGTTTGTCTGTTAGGTCTGTGTCTTTATGTGTTCTGTTTATTGCCCACTTCTACCATTTGACAAAGTCCTTGAACACATAATCTTACAGAAGCAGATACTCTTTCCTTCCACATACCCTTACATTACTAGGCTAAGTAATCTGTACCTTGTCCATACAAAACTGTGGGTTGGATGTGGACAGGAGAGAACAATCACAATGCTTAATTTTACACACATAAATGCTTTAAATATGGTGAATGACATCCCATCTATTCAAGTGAAAGACTGATCATGTTATCCAAGTGCCCAGAATAGCTCAGATTTCCAGGGAGGATGCAGAGCTTCCAATGGAATTTGGCCACTTACCTATTGAAATTCAGTTCCTCTAATGTATCATATGGCCACACACCATTTGCTGCAGCTCTAGCTGTAAATAACACAGGAGATGGTCTTTCCTCCTGTCTTGTCCTGAGGGCAAGTGCTAAGGCACAGTTCATGCTTACAAAGCTAAACCCTTCTCTCCACTCTCCTGCAAAGGTAGCCTTGCACATAAGTAAGCCTTGCTTATTGGCTTGCGCTGCCCCCAGGCTGTGCTCTTCTGGTTGGCTGGCCCAGGCCAAAACTGCCAGGGAGCATGTTAACAAGAAAACAGCAGGGATGATCATGTCAGTGCACGACCTCTGCCTTGTCCTGCTTAATTTACTATTATTAGATATAGTCGTGGAGGCTGTTTCTCATGCCATGCTTCTAGGCATAATCATTATTTTTGTACATAATGCTACTTAGGCCAATGGTGCCTACACTTAGGACATGACATTTTGCAAACCTCTGTACCGGATGAGGATGTTGCAGCTCTTAGTTGTTCTGCCAGAGGTCACTCTTCCCACAGCACTTCCAGGGGGAAGGATCATGTGAACTCTCCCTCATCCTCTTCAGACAAAGTCAGTCAGGTTAACTTAACCTGTCAATGAAAGTGGTTTAAGCTAAACTGATTAACTTTGCCAAAAGCACATTAAGGAATAACCACATGATCCTTCTTGCTGGCAGGGCTCAGGTGGTCAAAGTCATCAGCCAGAAGCCAGTGAAGGGATACTTGTGGAGAGGACGCATGATGGGCAGTAAAACCTTCATGTGGTCTTGGGAGCTGGCTTTTAGGGATCAGGCACCTAAACGTAAATTAATTAAACCTTGTGTGCAGCTGCTTGCTTAATGAATGCCTGCATGCAATAATCAGGCTGTTTTCTGAGAAAGCAGAGATAAACTAATATAAGCCAGAGGTAATTATCTTATCAAGTGAATGAAAAGTTCAAACTGATGGGTGAACCAATTACAGACTAATGTGCATTTAAAGATCTTGTGACACAGGGCCATCAGTGATTTGTTTTAAACAGAGGTTGATGCCATTGCAAATCTTCTGAGCTTCATGCAGCTAAAAGCTTTGCAATAAACACAGCTCTGCTGTCCTGTAGCTGCCATTTGAATAAGGGCTTCTCTTTCAGGAAAGAAGTCCTTGCCGCTGGAAAGATGTTTCAAGTATATTTATGTACTGTGTCTGACAGCAGCTGGTAATATTAAGCCCTTCTCCTCCTGGTCTTGCTGACACAATCACAGATTTATTACATACTGATGTCAGAGATGCTCAGCTGGCAATGACCTACAATGGACACCCCAGGTTCACTGATACAGAGGAAGAGGTAGATAGCCCCAAATGAGAAAAGCTACATGTTCAGCAAAGTAAGAAGGAAAAAGTTATGTTTTACCTTCTATGTTGCATTTGGATAAATAAGAAGGAAGGAAAGGAAGAAGGAAGGGAGGGTGGAAGGGGAGGGAGGGAGGGGGGAAGGAAGGAAGGCAGGAAGGAAGGAAAAAAAGGAAAAAAGGAAGAAAGAAAAAGAAAGAAAGAAAAAGAAAGACAGACAGACAGACAGACTTGCCTTTGATATATTGTCAGCAAAGACTCACTCACATTTCTACCTTTCATCTATAACATTAAACTGTAATTCTGATTTAAGAATTTATATCTACCTTCCGTCCCCATTGCCAAAGTCTAAAACCCACCAAACTGTAGTGATGTAACTCTTAATGGGATTGTGGTTATAAACAGCTGAAATTGTCTGGGATTAAAATAGTGTTGTGGTCACAGACACCCTGTTTTCCTCCACCCACTAAATATGCTGTGTAAAATGGTTTTATTTTATTTTTATTTTTTTTACCTGAGGGATTCTAGTGAGCAGATTTGCAAAGGCACCAGCAAACCATTGTGTCAGCACAATTAGGGGCTAAGAAATGCCAACTGAGGGGAATCAAGTGGCTCAAAGTAGAAAGCTGATGGAAGAATTCTGCTGCCAGTGCCTTGCCTGTGATAGAGCATCAGTGATCACAGGAAAGGTATTTACTACTATTCGGCCATTAGGCAATCTCAATTACTTTATATTGATAGCATGGATTTGAAAGACCCTGTCTGAGCCTGGATGCACACATTTGTAAAGACTATGTTTTCAGCTTAATTTACACAATTTTAGGAAAGTGGCAGAGAGAAGCCATTAGAGATACATCTTAAAAGATTGGGGGAATACTTAGTTTAAAAATTAAATCAGCCTGCAATTTTCAGTCACGAACACCCCATGTCAAAATCTTACATTCCCATCACATAAACACAATGTTGAGTGGCCAGAGGTAAGCTGTGGTAGCTGCCATTTGCTAGTAGCATTCACAGGCTTCACGCAGCATTTATAAAAAATTAGCAAAAGATGGAGTTACATCTCAACCCCCACCAATCTCCTGTTTCACTTCTGCAGCTCTTGGCTGTATATCCTTGCTGAGCCTGGTGTTGGAATGATATTCTCATTCATAAGTCAAGCAGCAGGTGTATCACTTAGTTCATATCATGGTAATTCATTGGTACAAAGACCACTGTTACATGCATTCAGTTTGAAGGAGTTGAGAAGGACAACAGATGTAGTCCTAAGACTTGAAACACTCTTTCGACAAGATTAGAAAACAGGCAGATTCACAAATAATGAAGGGCATCAATATTTGTTCACAGCATGAGAGGCACTGTGTCTGTGACCAAGTTCATGGTCATTTTCAGAAGAAACAACTTTTCATAAAAAACAACTCTGGAAATAACCTTTCATTGTCAAAAACACCTATGTGCTGCTGCCAAGACACTTTCCTTCCTAAGGTGGTGCTCCCAAAAGTGACATTAGCTTAACAGATCGCAGTGTCACTTTCTTTTGGTGTGCACATCATGGTATTTCCTGCTGACTGCCAACTGCAGATAGCTATATTTGGATTAGCGTGTCTTTTTTAGAACACTGATCATTCTGTTATCAGCATCATTAGTATAAATTACAGAACAATATTTCTTGTCCCTTGAGAATCACTAAGGGAATTATATGAGCAAATTAAATCAAAGTTAAAGCTTAAATACAATAAAATACTAATAACACTTCTTGAACAATGTTTCTTAGGTTGACAATATGGCATACAGTCACTGTATTAGAAACATATTTTTAAATCAATTGCCTGAATAATATGCTAACCTCAATTCTTTTTATAATGCCCTCTCATTTTCATTAGGAACAGACTTACAAAATTTGAGTGCTGTAATTAAGGTAAATGTGTTTTTCAGATAGGTAATCCCCTTTTGTTTATGCCTGCTAGCTACATATTGACTGTTCTCATTTGTATTAGCACACAGGCACTGTATTTTAATTAAGTAAATAGAGTTTCTCATTAGCAAATGGTAATACTTCACATATTTGGCTTTGAAGTTGTCCGGGAATGTTTGTTATCACTCATGTTAGTTTTGCATACTTGTCTTGTGTAATGAGGTAGCTCCATTAACAGTTTACTCAGCATTCGCAGTGACAATGTCTAAGTCAACTGAAATACTTATTTGCTTTTGCTGTTAACAAAGGAGTAAACCACTTATTGAAATCAGGCAATATTCAAGATCCTAACATATCAAATCATACATTGAAGAGTAAAAGAATTATAAACCTGTTATACAGCTGCTGATAGATAGGAATGTAATTTGTTACTCAAATCCTGCTACAACAAAACAATTCAACATCAAGAAGTTGGGGGCTGAGCTCTGTTATCTGTAAGGAGACAGAACCGTCATCTGTCAGCAAAGATCTGCCTACATAGGAATCCCCAAGTGCTGAAAGACTTCTATAATTTATCTGCAAAGTACTGTGGTTTAGTTGCACTGTTACTTGGAAACCCAGAATTTAGATCAAACTCATCTGGGAAACATGTTAAAAATTGTAGTAGATGCACTTGCCAGATTCACAATTAGCATGAAGCTTACCATGCCTGTGATGGCCTTTTGCAATTTGCTATGGACAGCGATAGGCAGGAATGTTCAGAAATGATCAGAAATATTCAGGGATGTTGAGATGAGACCACCTTTCTGTTCCAGGTTTAATTCTCTCTAGATGTAACAGGAAAAGTAAAGATTCATGTAAAGACAGATAATTTGATAAATTCCTAATCTTCTGTTACCATTTTAAGGTTAGACATTTTTCCAAGTCACGATCTGAAATTAATCTCCTAATAGGCATGACATGTTTAATTACCTATTCAAAATGTGCTTGTATTTGTATCTAGGGTTGAGAAAGTGGACATAAACTGTACTACAATATTACTGTTCTCACTTTTTTTTTTTTTTTTTCTACAATTATATACAAAGAGGATAGATAGAATAAGCTATTGAGCAAGGTAGATTGTGCTTTGAAATCTTTGGATAGTAAATAAAGGGAAAAAAATATTATCCTACTACACCTACTTGTAAAACAAATAGACAAACATGATCAACTGTAGAGTTGCTGATCTGTTTCACTTTTTTTTCTTTTCCTGATATGATGCATGGTAAAATTTGAGAATTATAAAAGATGTAAGCACAACAGTACAAGTGAATCACAGACTTCCTAATATATTCTCATTCTCTCCCTAAGGCCAACCCTGCATTAGTAATCTTAGACCCAATGAATTGTAGATTATATACCTAGCTGCTCATTTAAAATGACTAACAAACTGTGATCCACAGATTTGTATATCACCTAATATTGCAAAGCCACAGTTCCATAGTATGGTGAGCAATAGGTGGAACTGAGCTTGTTACTGCTAACTTTTGAATTAATTCTTTTGTTACTCATATGTGTACACATCTTCAAAAGTTGATAAAACTGGGTCAACTCAACAGAGTATCAGATATGGAATTCTGATCTATTTATTGTAACTTTTAAAAGGAGTTTAACATCAAATAACAAAGTATTCCTATACATCTGGTGGTAACAACATCTTACTGTCAAAATCATCATGATCCCAGAATTTTGCAAAGCAAAAGAAAATATTAACAAAGTAACTAGAATCTCTGAATAGAAGGAGCTTGAGAAATACACCATAAAAACATACTTTGAGGTAGAAATCTGCAAACTTGCATAAATGTGTGTCTGTGTACATGCAGATAATCACCACTCAAAATGTAGAACACTAGCATAAGGTTGTACTTAGTATCTCACTTGCATAGATATCACCTTAATCATGACCACAGAGACCATAATGAGAGTTTGATCAGTGGATCCATTTAACCTAAAGATGGGCATATATCAGCTAGTCAGGTCTCCTTCTAAATGACTTGTATTTGATTATTATTTTTGCTTTTTCAATTTGAAGTGTTAAGAAGTATCCATGACAAGCTTGAGACACCTAGATATAATTGCTGCCATCATTCATTTCAAATACTCTATTGCCCAATACTAAATATACTTAGAAGATAAAATATTTCATATATTAAACTACATGATCTGTACAAACTTTAGTGTTTCTGTGACCTAAGTGCAGTGGTGAAAAGATTGGCTTTGCAATCTGAAAAGCCAATAAAGCAGAGTTCTGGCAGAAAGTAGCAATTTTAAAACCCATTGTGAAGGACATGAGGACAGGAGCTTCTGGCAGCTCTGTCTTCTCACTAATGAGAGAGCATTAGCTGATCATAACTGATCAGCATGTCACGATGACAGAGAGGAGCACTTGGATCTCACTCAGACTGAACTTTACAGGTGACCTCCATCCAAAAACAAATCAACAGTCATTGGAGGCCAAAGATGCACAAACACAAAATGCTACCTACACGGGGCAACTGTATTTTGCTGTCACTCCCCTTTCCATTTGAGTGTACAGACTCATACAGAGTATATTATAGCAATTTCATTGCAAACTCACAGAGACGTATACCACTGTGGCAAAGGCTACCTTGAAGTAAAAAGGTCATGCTCTCCTTGTTGGTCATTGCTATTATTATCTGTGTCTCAGCCAAATGCACATGCTGTAGAGGTACACTTTGGGTACGTCTCCATGGAGATCCCCAGCTAGCTCTCAATGAAGTAGGTTCAGAACTGGACATGATCCTTCTCTCCAGGGGTTACTCACAACCATATACATTGGACATCAATGCTGAAGCAGGAATATTGTTTCTATGAACCAGAAACTGCTCTATACTACTCTCCAGTGCAGATATACTGGTTCACTTACAGCTAGCTCTCTTATAGGTATAGCGTTGTATCAGATGGTGAAGGAAAGAAGAAATTTATTATAAAAAATGGCTGTTTGAATAGCCCAGAAATGTTGGTCTGACTTATCTGGATGTACCCCATAAAACCATATGCCCAAGCAAATATTGATGGCAAGAATTGTGTGACCCATGGTAGCAAAATATTCCATATAGCTCATTCATGCTGAACAGGAGATGGATTTGTTTTCATCAGTTGTCCCAAGACACTGACAAAACCAAAAAGCATCTAGTTACTCTACTCTTGCATAAAGCTATACTAGATATTTAATCAAGAAAGAGAAGAATTGTTACTATTGTTGCCCTTGTGGGTTTGATGATTTGTTTGGTTGTTTTTGATTGTTTTGTTTTGGTGGTGGTGGTTTGGTGGTGGTTTTGGGGGGTTGGTTTTTTTGTGAGTCTCCCAGTTCACAGATGACCTTCAGCTTGTAAATATTCCAGCTGTAGAAGCTGGTTAAAGACTGAACAGCTTATGCTACACATTTAACAATATAACATGCATTCATGTATGTTTGTCAAACTGTCTACCTAACTATCTATGTATACTTCAGCTGTGCAGAATCTTAAAATCAAAGAAAGCTAGATTTATTATGTGGAGGAGACACCAGACTCTCAAACTAACACTCACTATCCAAATATCAAATGCAGTATGTGCCACACTAAGAGGAAAAAGCTTGTCATAATAGCCATCACACACTCTTTACATTAACCAGAATAGTCTACTCTCAATTAAAATTACCCAGCACAAGTCATCATTTAGCTTCTCAGAAGAGGAATCTAGATGTTTCTGTGAACGAAGATCTGGGGTAGAAGCTTATAAAGAAATCTAGCTTTGAGACTATGGATACAAATCTCCCTGTATAGTTCCAAGTTCTTTTGATTAATCCAGACAAAATCCTACAGGGTTTTCATTAAGCATGCAAGTCATGGGTACTATACTGTCCAAAATCATGAATAGTATTAACATTACTAGCCCCTGAACTTGGACTAATCTCTATAAAGGAAAGAGTCATATCCGTGGTCACTGATACTCATATTCCTGAGAATTACTATGAGTGAAACCAAAGGAACTGAGGGTATATTTCTTGTCATTTTCTTCTTCCTATTGAACTAATTAATTCATCACGTTCTTTCACCACTATGAAAACAACCACAGGGAAAAATAATTCCATGGCATCCCAATGACTTGTAATGGGTTCTTGTTAATGTGCTCCTATCTGACATCAGAAACACGGAGTTTTGATTTTGCTTGAATCCTCCTGTGACTGACCAATAAACCCCAACATCGGAAGAAGGCTCAGTGAAGATGGGCAAGGGTGATGTGCCTATGAAACTCAGGGAATAACACAGGGTGTGCCTGACCACAGCTGCTGGAAAGGAAGCTAACTTTATTTCTACACAAAGGGGACTTGGGGGTGACAGCTTTAAATGAAGAGTTGTGTCATTTCAGTGGATCAGCTGGTGGTGTAAGCACTACTCCCTTTATAGGGGGAGGGAATACATGGCTCAGACCAACATAGAGTAGAAAAACTAAACACTTCACAAAATAATTTTGAAGAGAAGAGCAGGCTTGAACTGGCATCAAGCCATGTAGTCCTTCCCTTGCAACTGGGGGTGCCAAGCATCCTGATGGAGAGCATGTTATAGAGTCTGGTAATGGGAATCACACTAGTGTTATGATTGAACTGTGTATTGCAATCAATATAATTTTCTAAGTGTAACTTACATTTGTGTTGTGTTTTCAGTATATTTTGTACAACTCTGCAAAATTAGAAATCTTGTGTAACATCAACTATCTTCAGATAAGTAAATTTGATATTTTTCTTATGCTAACATTTTAATACAAATTACTTATACAAATACAAATTTATAAAAATGCTCTTCAGCTACATAAATTCAAACAGCACAGTCTTTTCTCAACTTTTAAAATAGTCAGGAAGCTCATGCTTTTCTTTGCCTCTTTCTGAATACATGAATGGAGAAATACAGATGCAGATTAATAATAAATGTTAGGCACTGTTAATTAATATACTAAGTAAGGAATCTTGTTACAAAATTATTGCCCTTCACAAATCAGAACATGAGTTCAGTGCAGCAAACATGTAGGACTACCATAAGAGACCTAAGTAAGTGCCATTGGGAAGATCTCTTACAGGTGTATGCACATTTTGAAGTGCTTCAAAGCTATCCTATAGCATAAAATAAAATATTTTGGGCTTCACTGTCAGAATGGATGCCATGATAGACAACCATTCTATACCTTCTCTAATTGTTTTCAAGCTTTTTGAGGAGGCAAAGTTGCTGTTCCACACTAAAGAAAAGCTGCAGAGACACTGGATGGAACTACTCCAGTTCTAACTAACCTACCTAAATATTAATTATTATTTTTTAATTTAATCATTCATGTTTAATTTAATTTAATTTTAATTTAATCATTCAGGTTTGCAAATTATGCCTATGAATGAGATCCAGAGAGCACACTTTGGTACTTAAAAGAGAGTAATGTGTTTTCAGGAAGTCCATTCTGAAACTCAGAAAACTCCAGCTGTAGCCAGCCAGTCCTGGAGGCATCTCTATTAATCATTGCCCACATTTGGAATCACAGACATTCCCTATGAACCTCGCACAAGTACTAAAAGACTGTAAATGTATAGATATGCTATATTATATAGTGATATCTAAGTTCTATGCACTTCCCTAAATAATCCTACTTGCTGGATATATTTAAGCTTTCCTAAAATGCATCAGAAGTGATATGCCCAGTAGAAAACATTGCCTTATAGTTCAATTATCTACAAAGGTAGAAAATTAAACTTAAGACCCACATTTTCAATCTTGGCCAACTCCAGGCACATTTTTCACCTAATTATGGATAACAAGAAAATGTAACTAGTGCCTCTTTCACCTTTCTAAATGGAGGTGGGCCACAATAAGGGTCATGAGATCTGGAAAAGAGAACAAAAAAGATTCTTACTGGATCGTGTGCTGGTCTTGACAATCATTTGTCAGGGAAGGGGAGATTTATATTCCACTTCTTCTTTCACATTTCATGAATTGTGGTCACCAGAAACAACCATGGGTGCTGGAACAAAACAGTAGGGATCTTTCTTTCCTTGACTCCATGCCAGAGTGACGCAGTTTCTTATTTGTTCTTCTGACACAGCCCAGCAGGCTCAATCTGGGGTTGTCCCCTAGGTATTCTCCAGGCAACTGATTAGATAGATCTTCTGGAAACAGGAAGATACAAATTTGTTAGGACTGCTGTGCAATTTTCTAACTAAATGATCTAACCACAGATAATTTAGCAAGAAAGAGGTTTGCCCAGATACACATGCTCCCTCAGAAGAGCACGCATATACAGAGCAGACAAAGATCTGCTCAGCTACCAGCAGTAAATGGAGTTGCTACTCCAATGAACAGGCCAGCTGCAAGCTACAGACTTGGTGGTCAGAAGTACCTGTCTGTAAGTAACATTCTGACTTTTCTGTGTTCGTCATGTTCCCTGAGGATATGAAGATTTTCAAGCTTTGCCACAAAAAGCATGGAGGAGCAATCTGCCCAGCACCATTTGGAGTTCCAAGCTGCTGCAGTGTGCAATACGTCTGGGCGAGGCCTCCTGCACCCTTCTGCTGGGGCCAGCTGCCCACACGGGAGGCTTCCAGAGAGACTTCACCTCTCTAAATGGCTTCATTTTCTCATGTAGGTGTTTCTACAGCAAGGATAACATGCCTAAAGTAGCAATTCATTTGCTGGATTTTGTGATCTTTCCTCTCCCATTCACATATTATTGTCTTCATTGCCTGTGAGATTTTATTAAACAGATTTGCAGCAAGTAATAATGATTTCTTTAATAACAGGATTCAGTCTCACATTGTGAGTCTTGGAAAGACATCATTAAAAATATATATTTCTGGTTTTGTGTAGGAAGGTCCATCTGTTTCAGCTAACCTTTGAGGAGAGGTTGGTGGTTTGAGGTATTGGCTGGTGCATGAGCTATAAGCGTTTCAGTGCTGCAGCTATGAGCAATGGCAGGCTGATCAGACTGTACTTGGGTTTGCTATTTTAAATAGTTGCCAGGACAGTTACAGACCATATGTTAGACCTTTTATTTCATTGTGAACCTAATGGAAAAGTAAAATAAACATTCTTTTTATGTAATACTGTATATCTGTAATAGATGAGACGAATACATACTGAAAGAGTCCAATGGAGGACCACCAAAACTGGAGCACCTCTCATATAAGGAAAGGCTGAGAGAGCTGGAACTGTTCAGCCTGGAGAAGAGAAGGCTGGGATGGGATATTATGCAAGTCTATGAATACTTTAATGGGATGGAGCCAGGCTCCTTTCCGTGGTACCCAGCACCACGGCAAGAGGCAATGGACACAAACCGGGACACAGGAGGTGCCACATGAACATCAGGAAGCACGTTTTTACTGTGCAGGTGACAGAGCACTGGCACAGGCTTCCCAGAGAGGCTGTGGAGTCTCTTCCTTGGAGATCTTCAAAAGCCACCTGGACATGGACCTGGGCACCCTGCTCTGGGTAGCCTTGCTTGGGCAGGGGTTGGACCAGGTGGGCTCCAGAGGTCCCCTTACACCTCATCCATTCTGCGATTCGGTGAATAGTTTACCAATACTAATATTTTACTTCCAGCTATGATTTAAGCTTTCAAAAAAATGCATTTGTGTATGCATGTGCATGTGTTGGGGGAAAGGGGGGGGGGGGAGGGTTGGAAGGAGTGTGGGAAGGTGGAGTGAAAGTGAAAACACCCTGTAAACCCACTACATTTTGTCAACTGTGTTTAATACTCTGCTCTAATCTAAAACTTATCATCAGTTTTACAGGACTGAAAATTTGATTGGAAAAGGAAATTGTAGTGTAGTAGAAAAATATTAACTGTTTTATTTTCTGCAAGACTTTTTTATTGAGTTTACCACTGCATGTAATACTATATAAAATCAATAAAGCCCATACTAATGGTGGAGAATCACTAATGGTGGGTGACTAATAGACTTCCTGAAGTAACTGAAAGTGGGAAGTCAGATATCTTTTAGGATCCAGTTTTGGCTCAATGGTATTAGTTACCTTTGGCAGAAATCTGTAATAACACTACTGCCATTAAAATTTGGTGATGACAAAAAAATTATAGGGTACAGCTTAATAAGAAGAATAATTCACTAATGTGGATCTAAGATGATAAGTGTATATTTGCATGTTAGGAAGTAAAGTCATAATGGCAACTGAGTCATGCACAGCCATTTTTCTGAGAAATGACTCATGGGAAAAGAGGATGCATGGTACATACACTCTCTGTATGATCTGCTGACAAAGAGGGATAACACACACGAGGCATGACTAAATTGGGGAATTCTGAATAGGAGCATGGATCTGGAATAAACCTAGAGAAAAGCATTAACAAGCGTTTAAAATGTGTTCATGTATTTCTCTGTCCAGCTCTGGCAATCACATTTCAAAAAGAATGATGAAAAATTAGATGACATTCAGCGAAGAGCAACAAGATTGATTTTAAGTTCCTCTCCTTCAAGGCAATGAATCTACTCTTGCACTTGTACCTGCACAGACTTGCCATGTTAAAGGATGTACCACCCACAAACATTACTCTAGTCATAAAATGAGCCAGCTACTTTTCAAATTCAGCTCTGATATTTTATTCTATGACTTCCTGTGGCTATGAATTCCACATGCTGAGAATAGAAACATCTATAAATAAGCTTAATAACCACTGTTGAAAAGTAGGTGTTTAGGGAGTTTTCAAAATACATTTTATTTACCTGACATACAGTGGGAGCTCTATTGTGTACCGAGAGTTGTGATAGACTTTAAAAATTGCAAATTATGATATTAAAAACCATAATAGCCAAAGTGAATATAGCTAGCTTCTTTTCAAATGTGATGAACTAAAGTATCTGTCCACGGGATGGAAAGGTCATTAAATATATATTTTATATGGTATCTCATAAAAGCACCACATTCATCAGTTTCTAACACACTAAATGTTAATATGGGTATGTACACACAATATAAGTGATATAAAAAGAAGTTACTGTGCACATAAATTAGACATTTTTCAAGTGATTATAATTTTTCCTTAATAAAAATCTATAATACACTGATAAAAGCAAGTATTGGGAGGAAAGTAATTTTATTTGAATGAAAATATCTACTTAGTTAAATAAAATAAAATAAAATAAAATAAAATAAAATAAAATAAAATAAAAAGGCAGCTGATCTAACATAAATAGGAACTATGCAAGGAATTAACAATCAAGCAAGTAAAAACACAAGATAAAATGATAAAGGAATAAAATTCAGACATAATTGAATTGTCTATGGCCAATAACTTCTGCAAATTTAAATGTGCTAAATTCTTTCAATGTGTGCTCAGTAAATTAATATCATTAAAAAGGTCATTTCTGGAAATTTCAAATGTGGAACAGCATGGGAAAAAAAGCATGACACTTTTGCCACAGGATATTAAAAGTGGAGACAAAGCATACTGTAAACTGCAGGGATATAGAACATACATGAAATGATAATAAACATTGAAAATAGTCAGATTTTATTTCACACAAATAGCAAAACTTACAGCTTCCTTCTGCACCTTCAAGACCTTCAGAGAAGATAAATAGTACTGTAAGTTTTGGTAAGCTGCTTCAGGCTGGCTCTACTCAGTCAACAAAAAGACTTCAGATACTTTCTTGAAATTGTCTAACTCAGCAATGCAAAAACTTTGTTACAGGACAGCCCTTGTGTTGTCAGTAATGTCATGCCATGCAGCAGTGTCACCCCATGCATATCACCTACCTGAGCCTGCAATTGTAAATTAAACTGTAGCTAAACTGAAAATTATGTTTTGAAACTAAGCTTTGGATCGGGCATCGGAAAACATATTCTTTGGACAATAAAATTAGAAAGACAGTTGAGAAATGTTTTCAGAATTTGATTACATGAAACTCTGTAAATTCCACAACTTTTTGTTTGTTTGTTTGTAATTACAGAATGCTTTTTTACCAGCTCTCTTAGAGACCAATCTCATTCAAGATGGCAGAGTTTTACAGTTTAGCACAGACAAGTTATTTCCTCTCAGTGTCTCAAAAGCAGTTCACAAGCCGGTCCATGCTGCTAAGTGTAGAAAGGCATCTTTGGAGAAGACGAATTAGGCCTTGCTTGCTGAAAAGTGTATAATTTTCCAGAATTGGGATTGACACATGCACAGGAATTGAATACCTTGGTGTCTCAGATCACAGAATCATAAAATAATTCAGACTGGAAAGGATGTCAGGAGGTCATTTAGTCTTGCCTCCCACTCAAAGGAGGGTCAAGTATGAGATCACTCAGTTATCTTTATGACTGACAGCAGAAAGGATTAAAGAACATGATTAATCAAACCATATATCTGGAAATGCTGAAACCAAGTTAATAAAAACAAAATATATATATGTTAAAAGATATAAAGCTTTTTCTTAGCTGTTCAAATGTATCAGTTACTTTGTGAGTTTGAGTTAACCAGAGCAGCTGTCCCAGAAAATATCTTTCTTTTTTAGGGCAAGAGGAAATAACTCTTTCTCTTACTCTTTCTTCCTGTTTAATTATCTGTAGTTCCTGTCATATCACGTAGCACTGTAGGAGACTATATTATGGCCTGTTCTCCTCTTCTGTAAGGCTATCAGATTAATGTTCCAATACTGTATCCTAATTAGCAATTCCTGATTTTAGACTTCAGGCTGCCTACCACATTCTGAGAATTCAGTGATAAAGCTATGCAAATAGCAAGAGACGCATTCATCCTAGAAGTTACTTTGAAGGTTTACAATGATTACCTTCCTACAATTTTTGGGCAGCATCCGCGTATAACACTAAGCCAATACAAGCAGCCAATTCTAAGGTGAGGTGCCAAAACTGCTTTATTCCCACATTACATTTAACTAAATATTGGGGAATCCTATGATACTACTTCTGCCTTGTTACTAACATTATTAAGAGCCTTCCTTTTAATATCCTAGCATTACTAGTACAAGCAATACAGAAACACTAATTTAGTTTTTCCTTACACAGTCACTGATGTTTATGTATCAATGCCATCAAGACCTGTTCTTATTGTTAGAAAAGATCAATGTGAAGAGGACATCAGCATATCTAGAACTACTTGCACCAGTAGGTCAGGGAAAAATAAACAAATAAAAAATATTTATTATATTTATTTATAAAAAATATAAAAAATATATATTTATTAAAAATAAATTAAAATGACCATTCATTTCATTCAGAAATGGGACAAAACTCAGAAAAGATAGAGGTATTCTGATATGTTCAATGTTTATCATGGGGGGAAAAAAACAGTGGTACTATGTGAATTAATAAACATATATTGGAATTTCCTTTCTTTTTTTTCATTTCTGAGTCATCAAGTATTTTTAAAAAATAGCTGCTAAAACCTAATAGCAGGATCTCTGTTTGTCAGAGAATTACTGACTGACCTTCACCAGCTGCAGAAAGAACAACATTAGTTTAGGACTATAAAACTTTACCTATGAGCATGAACCATTGCCAGGAAGGCTCCACATTCTCAGCAGCATTCTCAAGCCACTCAGCTACTATACATGAGAACAAGAAGTGCCATATTCCCAGTTCCTATGGTTTTTAGGACCTGACAGCTTGATTCTGCCCTCACAGATGGGATGTACAGACCTCCATACAGATCATATTTGCACCCCACAAAATCTTGTAACCTCACAGTTACTACATATAATAAATTAGAACACAGAGTCCACATAATGCATAATGTATTAATATAGCTGTAAATACTAGTATTAAAATAGTGTTAAAATATATACACTTTCAGAATTCAACTTCAGATGTCTTTTTCAATGCATACATGTTTCTCTGAAAGAGCCTTAATTATTCTCTATGAGTTCTGGTCCTTTTTGAGGCTTCATTTGCAAATATCATTAATATACCCACAGGAGACTTATTTGCCTAGAAGCATATAGGATCATATAATCATCTTGATCTTGACTACTCTGAAAAGCTAAGCAGCTCTGCATTTCTCTGCTGCTTGGGTGAGAAATTAGAAATTTCAATTTCTAGCATATATTCATCCATGTTAACACCGTTGGAGAATGTTAGAATGTAGACCTGAAATGGAGTCACTCTTCTTTCTTATATATAGAGAGAAAGCCAGGTCTGAAATAAACTTACCAGTAAGTTTAAACTTTTCAGCATATATGTGAGCAAATCACTCTCAGAATACTTGTATTAAAGGGCAAGGATCTGATGTACAATATATCATCAACATAATGTGATGTTCTAGGTTTGGCTGGGATGGAGTTAACTTCTTTCATAGCAGCTAGCATGGCACTATGTTTTAGATCTGTGACCAAAACAATGCGGATAACACACCAATGTTTTAGCTATGGCTAAGCGATGTTTGCACAGCATCAAGACTTTCCTAGTTTCTTATTCTTATTCTGCGCTTCATCCCCCACTTCACAGTGCACAAGAGGCTGGGAGGGGATACAACCAGGCAGATGACCTGAACTAACCAAAGAGATATTCCAGGCCATGCAACATCATGCTCAGCAATATGAAGGGAAGAGGTGGGTGATTTAAGAGTTCACCATCATTTGCTTAGGAACTGGCTGGGCACAGGGAGGTGGTGAGCAATTGCCTTTGCATCACTTGTTTTATTTTCTTTCTATCTTCTTCCACTTTTCCTTCACTTATTAAGCATTTTGTTTCCTGGCTTACAAATTTCTCTTACATTTACCTTTCCTTTTCTCTTCTTCTGTCTCACTGGAGGGGGAAGGAAGAGGAATGAGAAGTTCTGTGGTTCTTAGTTGTCTATTGGGTTAACCCACAATGTGATAAAACACATGATGTGAAGTAGACAAAATGCGACACTACTTTTTTTTTTTTTTTTTTTTTTTTTTTTTTAACAGTGAAATATAGTCATGTAGTGCTCTTGGCAGCTTTGGTTTCTCACTTAGCAATGTTATCAACTTTTACCTCGAACTTAGTGACTTTTTTTTCACATTATACGAATTCACATCAGTGAGCAGATAGTTGATTAGTGACTAGCATTAGTCCTTCCTTCTTATTCTGGGAATGATTTACCATACACAAAAGGGAAAGAGGTTGATTCATTGAAATGGTCACATTTAATAACTTGCACCAAACGCCTAGGAGAATAACGAATTACAGCTAAGGACAGGCATTTTCATTTTGTCTACGATGATGCTAAAGTCACTGATATGTTATTGGTTCTGAATTGAGCTTTTATTTTATCTATTCATTCATTTCACCTGCAGGAATGGATAATGTGATGGAAAGTGAAATTAATAATTAAAAATAGGGTGAAAATGGAGCAGAGACTGGGCAAAATGAAAAATAAGCTAAGTCTCTGTATATAAACAGAGAGCAGAGAGAATGGACAAATAACTGCAGAAAAGTCAAATTTAAGACTGTGCACAATGCAGAAAAGAGTGGAGAAACCCATCAACTAAGTTATAACAGATTTTCTAGGATAGGTATCACATTCTCAGAAAAATAATAATAATAATAATAAAAAAAAAATCTATGACATTTGCCTCATTCTAGGAACAACAAATATACATACAAGTAAAAGTTACTGACACAGGCCTAAGCTTTGGAAAGCTGGTGTTCCAGTCTTCCACTGGAGATTACTGGCTGGCCTTAATCAAAACATTTGCCTTTTCTGTCTCTTAATTCTTCATTTATGAATAAGGATTTGAATAGTTTTCCTGTTTAGAAAGGGTAATGAGGTCAAATCTACAAATAAGTGATTCTGGTACTAAATGATCCCTTTGCTAAGCCGTTTCTTCCTAGCACATTCACTTTGCATAGGACATCATATACAGTCCAGTGATAAATTGCATTGGATGAGTATGGGATTTTCTTGAACCTGCAATCAAAACATGAAGATAAATTAATAATATCAGAGTGCCTTCAGGAAAAAAAGGCACTTGCTTGTGACTAGCACTTGTGTAGATCCACAGAAACTACAATGAAATTAAATAAATTATATTAACATACACCTGTTCTATACTCCATAGCTATTCATTGAAGTATTGAAGTAAATGGATTTTAAAAAGCTTTTGCTTTATCCAGGTAAGTATTTTACAGTTAAACTAAGCTTACCACCTAGCTTATTCTGTCACTAGTGAAACCTGAAGTGCAAGTCACCCCACTATTGCCGACACCCTACTGGAACAGAACGGCCTCTGGAGAAGTCCCTTTTTATCAGACGCAGAGAAAGCATGTCAATGCCCTAGATGTTGTAGGATTAAAGCTTAATGTTTTCTTTCTAAAAATGGCTAGTAAATTAGAATTAAGTAGTGATTTAATACAGAAAAAAAAAAAAAAAAAAAAAAAGAGTCTCCAGAGGAGCATATGTTGACAACTTTTATCTTTCATAACTGAATATCTGTGATCTGCAAAAAATGCAGAGTATGTAAAATGCGAGAAGTTTGGGAAGTTTTGTTTTTGTTTGAGCGTCTTGGTCTAAATCCCGATTCCCCTTGAGGCTAACAGCAGCATTCCAGCTCTCTTCAGGACCACTGGCAGTTGCTGCATAGAGACATGTTGTGTCCCTAGATTGGGTGCCCCCTACTGAAATTAGAAAGCCATGCACACAAACTGAAATTAAGATGTGGCTGCACGCTATTTTCTGAAGTTATTAGATATACAAAACAATAGACAAAATCACTCAGAAAGCTTCATTTTGGAGGGCTCCACATGAGTCTTTTTGCCTCCTGTTGTTTACTATTTAAAAGAAGATTACCATAGTTGATTTGCATTTGATAGCAACAGCCTGTTTAAAACTGAATGCTGCTGGATCTCTGTTTCCCTCACAAACAATTGTGATGTTCTTCGTTTCATTTATTATTGCAACAGCGTTAACAGTCCTGGGAAATGCTTGGAACTCCTTTCACTATGCTTTACAGAGGTAAGTCAAAACAGTATCTTTTGGAAGATACAGTACATTTCAGCAGGGCCCTGAAAAACAAAATTTTAAATTTATTGTGTGCTTAATTTATAACAATGACCAGTAGCTTTCAGTACTCCAATCCAGCAGTCATCCCCTTGACAGGAATGTGAGGACTAATGAATGCATTTTGTTGGAAAACACAGATTTCTAATATAGAACTATGTATGTCTTCATACACTGATTAATATGAAAGGCTAAGAAAACTTTGATATTGGATTTCATTTATTACTGTTTTATATACCATTATTATGTGTAGTATTCTTAAGATATTTGTTTTATTATTTTCTATTTGGGCCAATTATGCTATTTCATCCCTGCCTTTGTAAAGAGCTAAGTGCATATTTAACTTCAAACGTGAGTATTTTAACAAGCTTTCCAAGATCAAGGTTTATTATTGTTCCAAGACTACCATTAAGGTTTTGTTTGTTTATATTTCCCTCCAAATCCTATGTTTATCCATTATAGCAGTAAGTACAAATTTCTGATTTACAGTCATTGCATGAATACCCTAAAAAATATAAGCTAACATACAGAGACCTATGGGAAAAAAATAATTAAATAAATGAACGAATAAATAGACTAAACCAAAACCAAATCAAAACAAACAAGCAACAACAATAACAAAAACAACCACTAAAATAGTGATCCCACAGACTTTAAGCATATTTTCTGAGGAACAAAATTCAGCCACAGTATTCTGATAAAAGCATGCACATGATGGAAAGCAAATTATATCTGGATAAAAACTTATTTGGATAAGAAGGAGTTCTGCAAGCATGTTAAATGATAACAAAGGATTCAATGGAACCTATATATAAAAGAGGAGGACTGCATATGACAAAGATTTTGATGAATTTAAATAAGAGAAGCATGAAATATGCTTTGATGTTTCAGTAATTGCTGTTTCTTTGCCACTTTACCCAGACTACTTTGAGGCATATTAAAGGTTACAGTAAAAAAGGGCCAAATCAAAGACAATGATGTGAATGAGGACTGCAGAAACAATACAGGCAAGTAGAAATAATGGAGGAAAAGGTCAGGGGAAACCTTAGACTGTGGCAGATCTAAGGAATTAATGACAACTCTAAATCATATCCCTATAGCTTCAAAATGGTGTCTGAAGAACAGTGCCAACCACAGCAACTCTTAATCAGTGGGCTTGGTAGGAGTCAGCAGTCAGGATTCTGTTTACAGTATTGAAAAAACTAAGTTTCCAGAAGGAAAATGAAAACTTCACCCTCCCAAAACTTCTGTCCTGTAGCATGCTACTAAAAATATATCAGCACATAAAATCCATTGTACATCTCTTCTCAGTACAATTCCAAACTGTTTCTTGAATTACTATCTAAACCCAGGAAAAAATTAAACTCTAATCATAAACATAACATTTACTAATAACTTCTATATAATCTTTAGAGAATCTTGAGAAAATCCTGAAATGGAAAGGATTATTTTTATATATTTTTCTTTCCAGATTCCATTTTGGGAAAGAACTGAGTTATGACTAAAGTTTGCTGAATAATACAAAGAGTCTTAGGTGTTTAAATGAACCTGCTTTGGCAAGATTTGTTCTTTTTTCACCCAGATTTATAAAGGCAATTTTTACTGGCAGACTTGCATTACAAGTCACATTTATAAGTGCAAGAATCTTTTAAATTTCATCTGGGCCAGATGGCTCAGCTGTGTCATGTTTTTCTTCACTCTGTATGAAGGAGGATACAGGCATAAGTATTTCTTGAGTTTTAACATTTTTTTCAAGGAAATGACCTTTACAGTAAGTTTGGTGTTGATCTTTAACCTACAGTTTCAACTCCTTAAATTGCTAAACTATACTGAAATGTCAAAATAAAAGACCTACCCACCATCTTTTCTCTTAGTTTTAGCCAAGAATAATGGTTTGGGGATTTTTTTTTTTTTTTTTCATGGCATATTTGAAATTAAGCCAAAGTTTAGGTTTTCATAGATGTTCAAAGCAGAAACTTTATTTAGTTTAATGATATTGACAACTTCTGTATACTGTACTCAATAGCAAGAGGTCAAGTAAAGGGTTTATACAATTAATATATGATATCTAAAAGTAAAATATTTTTTATTTTTTTCCAGTGTAGATGCAGCCTTTAATTTAGATTTAGGAGGCAAAATAGAAATGAATATGTTTCTGAGATTGATATAACTTCAGTCTCTTTTCCTAGTCAAATATCACAGAAGTACCAACACTATTGTCTGTCATGGCATTGTTTAACTAGGTCTCAGAAACCTCAATGAGAATGATTTGACTTTTTAGCTGAAGATAGAGACTCAGAGATAGAAAACAATACAGGGAATGAAAATCTACCTAAGCTAAAGATTCCACCTGGCACAAATGCAACTGGGGATAAACTGGCCATGCTTAAATGCAGGCCACAAATTCAAAGCAAATTTAAGCTATCAGAAGAATTCAATTCTAATGTGACTTTTGTGGAAAGTATTAATAGTTTGAAAAGAATGGTTGTTAAATCCATGAAAGATTTTCTATGATGTGGTCAACTACAATTGCAAGAACTAGATTCAGTGACATGGGGGATCTTTTTTTCAGTAGTATGCTACTGTTTTGGGAACTGTGAATGGTGAGTGGTGTAGCAGTGCAAGAAATGCAGAAGATAAAGGTAAACTCTTGTTTTGTCTTGCTTTGATCTTGAAAACTCAACCTCCAAGCTAAATGTGCCCAGACATACCTTTCCAAGTGCAATAAATGGCTTGTCCAGTCTCTTTCTCAGCACATAAACAGACTCAAAGGTAGCAAGGAGTTAAAACGGGTGCTTCTTAAAGATCAATCCCAGCTCATCAGGGGAGGCATTCCAAGATCAAAGAAGGGATTTTATTTTATTTCTTTTTTTTTTTTTTTTTTTTTAAGGAAAATAAAATAGAGATGATTCTCTTTACCAGCAGGAGTGCAGGTATCCAACTTCATAGTGGCAGCAAGTGTCTCTTTTCCTGATTTTGGATGCTATCATTTCTTGCAAAACAAATATTATTCTTCATTAGTTTGTTTATTTTGTATGGATTTCTTTATTGAGTTTAGTTTAACAAAGATTGCATTAGAAGGAAGAAAATGATTTCCGTAATTATACTTTAATAAAAATTAATTGCTCTTAAATTACAGATAATGAGTTCAGCTAGCAAATAATGAAAGAGAAAGCAACAACAACAGAAACAACAAATGATCTAGGAAGAGAGGTTACATTTCAAAACAAAAAGACCAAGTGTGTGGAGATTTTAATTATGATAAATGTTTTAGCATCTGACCTTCAGCTGTTTGTTTTACAGATTATTGGAACTTATATCAACCACAACAGAAGAAAGTACTTGGGTGAATTAATAAAGAAACATTGTACAACTTAAAGAATTCAGGAGTATCACATACCAAGTGGTAAGATGTCACATTTAATAGAACTGCTAGGCAAAATTTTCTTACCATTTTTAAGTCAATTTTTACTGTTTGCACAATAAAAAAGTGTCTTCAAACTGTCAAAATTTCTAAAATCCTTGGTTGTTTATGTCTTTGTTTTCTGTGAGAAAAAAAAAAAAAAGTTCAATAGCACTGTTTATTGGAAGGGGGGTTTCCTTCTTTATTTCATTAACACTACTCTCAGTTTCAGAATCACAGCTTTCACAGAACTTGCATTTAAGCTCTCCAAGCTAAACACCCATTCAGAATAAGAGCTTGTTATTAATATACAGAACCATTAGCAAAACTTTTAACCTATGTTAAAATGTATTTCTTCATTTCAGGTTAGACTCTCAAGTTATGTCAGTCCTGGTAAAATGAACAATGCCAGGGAACATGCTAAATTGTCCAAATGGATCCTGACATGCTCTAGCCTGGGCTGACCAGCACTGTCTCAAAAAATTCCTGAGAAATGTTGAGTAATTAGTAGGGACCAGAAACCATTTTCAAAAAGTAGGTGTTGTATTGGCTTTGTTTTGGAGGTTAAAAATAGTATCACGTTTAAGAACACTTTAGTAGTGTGGACAATGGACATGGTCAGATATGCTAGTTGGTGCCAGCTCCAGAGAACAGTCCCTAATGCTATTTACTTTATTAATACACATGCAGCCACCATGTCAGGCATCTATGCTTTCAGCATTTTCATTTAACTCTTTTTCTCAATGTGTTGAAAAGACTTGAGATTCCTGACGCAAAGTTTGAAAAGACCTGAGGCAAGTAGGCTGCCTAATAGAGCTTCTTTCTGTATCTGAAAGTGTTTATGTTCTTTCTAGAACATCTCTCCACACAGGTGGACATATACTTCCAGTGGAAAGCAAATGGACAGTTGCACTACCCATGTGATGCCTTTATGAAACTTGTGTTGCTAATGCTGTCTTAATTTTTCCTTGGGAAAGATAATTCACTTCTACCCCCAGAAATGGAAAGCAAAAGAGTGGAAATTTCAAAGGAAAAACCTGTATTTGGAGACATTCTGGCTTGTAGGAGGGGGAAAAAAAATCACCTAAAAAACTCAGGATTTGGTTTGCCTCTCTGCTCTCCAAAGAATTTGCAAACAAATATTGGGATTATTTTTCAATGCCAAATGTTAGCAAGTAGAAACATATTTTTCAAGCTGAGCCAAAGCTGTCCCTAGAGCAGTCCTGAGAGATTTTGAATATGCAATAAATCAGAATAAAATAAAGCATTGGATCCTTGAAAGCTACTAGTATGATCTTTTTTAAGATCTTGGAAAAAAAAAAAAAAAAAAAATTATATTCTTAAAACTTTTTCTTACAGTTTTCTCTTACACACTCGAACTGGGCTCACATCTTAGTTTCATACTCCTGATTTAGACACAAAGATTTGTCTGAGGGATGGGGCTGCTGTTTCCAGGTTTACCTTGAGACAAATGATTTTTTTTCTGTCTTTGAATTAATCGGGAATACTACTTTAGTTGGAGTTATATTTGGCATGAGGGAGAATAACAAAAATGTTCTACTGCCTCAGCTAAAGTGGATCTTAACATACAAGTCTGACTTGTGCAGCTGCTTGGTCCTGCATCTTTGCTAGTGATTTGCATGTGCACAGCAAGTCCAACCACTGCAAATGACATGCAGTGAGATCCCCTCTCCATGCCTGGAAAGCCAGTCCCACTGCAGGAGAAAATCAATGTCACTTGCAGAGGGAATAGACCATGCCCAATGAATCCAATGTGCTTACGATGCTCCTCAAATGAAACTTTCCCCTGCAGTTCAAGTTCCTGTATCCAAGGAAAAAAAAAAAAAAAAAAAAAAAAAAAAAAGTAAGCATTTTTCTTCAGCTCTGCAGAGATAAGTTTGCACTTTTAATAGTATGCATTCTTGGGAAACTGCACCATTGCTTTTAAAATTATAAAATTATAAAATTTTTATAAAATTTCACCCTAAAGCTACAATAGATACCCTTGAAATACTGAAAAATCTCACTAAAATTTGTGCTTTTGCTTATTCTTTTCTAATTTTTACTTTTAAATCCTAAGAAATATATATAATCATGTGGTTTTATGTTTATCAAAAGCCAGATCTTCAATAGAACGTGTGATTGCTATTTTTAAACCACTTTCATCCGTGAATCACAGTAAACAATGTTAATTTCAAATCCTTTAAAACAAAGAGCTTTGAAATGTCAACATTTCAACAGTGATTTTTTTTTCAACCAAAACTAATTCCACATCATTTTGCAAAAGAATGTAGTGTATGCTATCTGTGTATTCCATCTATAACAAAATAGAAAAAGTATTGCTGGCAGAACAAAAATAATGTTTTTTGTTATTCTGCTCTGAAGAAAATGGTGGAAGAGCTGTATATAATATTTTCATTTGAGAAGAAACTTTTAGCATCACTATATAGACAAAAGAGTGTGGGTTTTATTTACTGTTTATCAAAAATGATCAGTTTTTGTTGAAAAGATCTGTAATAGAGCTTATTGTGAGAAATAGGAACTGCTGGTAAGTAAGATCTGCATTTTCATCAAAGATCTTCCATCAGTACAGAAAAGCAATCAGATTTACTAATTTTAAGTTTTGTTAGCATTACATTTTTTGATGCACCAACTGCATGGTATCAAAATAGTTATACAGCTAGCCCAGAGCCCTGGCTTGGAAGGTTCTACAATTGATAGGAAATACTTGTGAAAGAGAAGAATTTGGGGAACTTCAGTTTCTGGCCCTTCTGTGCTCTAGAAAATTTGAGAAGTAATATATTCACTAACTTTCTTTTCAAGAAATATTTAATGCAAGCAGCTCTTTTTTTTTCTTTCTTTTTTTTTTTATCCAATGTGAAACCAAAATGTCTCCAATGTACTAAGCATGGGTAAATTATACTGTTGCTACAACATTTATGGTGTTATTGCATACTTAAATGAGTATAGTAGAGGATATGTTATTTTTGCATGAATTTAACTTCATACTAACATTTCTTTGCTTTATCCTTAAGCAGATATTTTCACTGAGCTACTATGCCCCAGACATGCATGAGACAACTGTACTGTTCCTTACTGAAACTGGTTTTCATCACGACAAATTCTATGAAGTAGTCAGAGGCGGGAGTGAGTAGGGTCTTCTATGTGTATTCTGAACTGTGGTGAATCACATTATCCCTCTGAGCCTAGCTTTGGTAGCATGGCTGAAGAAAAATCTCTTAATTTTTCTTTTTTATGCTTAAAGATGGAGTATCAGTTTATATGGCTTGAAAAGCTGGTTAAATACATACTTAAACTTTCACACATACAAGCTTGAGGTTTAAATCGAAGCTTTAGTTCCTAAGCCACCCAGTTGCTTTGGCTGCACCAAAGTTTGAAAAGGCTTTTCCTTAAAAAACTGCTTTCTGACTGTAATTTATTCTGTGCATCACCAGGGAAATTACAGCTTGTCATTTGATTCTTGCATGTTGTCGTGTCATTGTTTTGGAAAATCTTAATGGAGACTTCAAACATTTAAGGAAAGAAGAAGAAAAACATATTTTTTAACTGCATCTCCTCATTGAGTCTTTGTTTTCCTTTTTATTTATTTTTTTGTGTGTGTGAATTTCTACTTGTAAACTGTACACTTGCAAGGACTCTTATATTTTCCTTAAATAAAGAAACTGTGATGTGTTTTTGTGCTGCTTGAAGGGCTATCAGTGGAATTGACTTGATGTTGTTCAGTACCGAATCAGAAGTTCTGTTGGCAAACTTTGTGCACTTTCCTTCTGGAAGGCCAGGAACTGGGGACATCATGGCCAAATGGCAGGGCTTCTGCTCATCCTCTCTGTAAGTAACTTCCTCATAAATGAAGTATAAACACACTACTCTGCAGGAATTGGATATTTTCCTCACTTAAAATGCATGAAATATCTCCATAGACAGAAGTAGTATTCCTTCTGATATTCATAAATGTAGGGGTGACACAGATATCACCTTTCAGACACGCAGGTTATACGTCTTCATAAAGTAGTTTGGAAGAGACCTATACTCAGTGTTGTTAAATGCAGTCTGTTTGCTTAAATGCAGCTGAGTCACGGCATCATAACCATCCAAAGCTCTTCCTTCTCAATGGCTTCTTCTTCATCTCTTTCACCCCCTGTAAATGGTGTAATTCCAACAGGAATATCTGCCAAAGTTTTAAAGGGTCAAATTTTGGTTTCAGTCAGAATCTGTCCATTGGCACAGTTCACTTGAGACTGTTCATACATTGCCTGATTTCTCTTTCACAACTTTTTTACATTCTTTTATTCTTTATGTATGACATTTCCAGAAAGTCATTGATGTATTCAGAGGACACAAAATCATATCCTCATACATTACTTGCATTGGAAAAATATGTTTGCATTCAAATAAGGATTTTATCTTTTATGTATAAAAAGGTTTTAAGTTCCATTTACCTAATTACTTCCCAATAATTTTTTGTTTTCACAGAACTACACAGCTGATTCTTTAGAATCCAGACATAATCCTTCCTGTGTGTTCAGTTATCTGAACTAGTTTTGGAAAAGTAAAGACTTTGTCAGAGATTTTTTTTCTGATCTGCTTTTCTTCCCAGTAAGCACATAGTTAAATATCAAAACGTTATTGATATCCTATTTATAACTGGAATTAAATGGGCCATTCACATTAGTAGTTTCTTAGCCTGTATTTCAGGCATAGCATACTTTTGCTGTTTTTTGCAGGCTACTGCCATACCTACTACAAAATCCCAGGATTCCCAGTTTAATTAGTAAAATCTAATTTTCAGAAGAGCCATACACATTTATTTTACACAAGCATGTCTCACTTACATTAGCCACAATGATGCAGGCCAAGATCTACAAAAGTACCTGTGTCCTCAACAGATACTTACTACTGTTCTCAGTCTGTAGTCTTCTCCTGCATAACATGGATTACTTACAGGAGGCTCACATGCATGCTTGAATTTTAGAGGAGTAAGTGGCATAAAAAGAACAGGTGCTTAGGAAGTTGGAAGCTGGCAAAATATGGCATTCTGATATTCATATTTGATTGTCAGGGTATTTGATGTGTATCAGTGCTTGCGTCATTTCATCCTGATAACACGTCCTGATAACATTCACTCAGAGATATACTTCTATGAATTGACATGAGACAGCTTGAAAAGGAAGGAGCAAAGCTCCATTTTCATATTGGATGGTTTTGCTTCACAGAAAGCAAGATGTGATCCTGTTGTTTGACTGCTGGGATTACAGATGTACCTTCTAAAGGAGTTACTCTTACAAGACAACCAAAGAACTCTTCATCCCAAGCAAAGAGCTGACCTGAGAAGTCTGCAGGAGGATTATTTCCAATTTCAGGGGTATTACTTGCTCACTCTGTATATCTACTTCTATTCCTCTGCACCTTATTTCCCAAACAGTGCTACAGGGTTCCTTGTTCTAAGTTCCTGGCCAGCTCCTGTTTGTCCCAGGAAGTGGGGTACCTGGGATTTCCTGCAGTTTGCTAGGTTGGGTTCAAGCTTTGCCATCAAATTTACTGTAGATAGTGGTGATACTCCATCTTTAACACTTTCCAAAATAACTTTACTATTGCTAACACAGTTTTGAGATCATTAAATTGGATGTCTGATTTACGACATATGATTTTCTCAAAAGTGACTAAAGATTTTGAGAATGTTCAGATTCCAGTGTTCAAACATTAAGTGGTCTAAAGACCTCAATTTCATGGGAAAGTATTTACTAGTTTTTGAAAACTATTTTTAGTTTTTTACCTCTCATAAGATAGATAATATAAGGCAGGCAAAATCTACCACTTTTGAGCCAAAAATTTTAGACTTCTCTAAAACAAGTAGAGGCAGTGTAAAATAAATGAGGACATAGAAAATTATTAGTGTGTAAGATTTTTTTTAAAATAATCTATTTACCCATATTCAAAATGAGGTTGTAAGAGAAAATTAGTTATCCTATATTTGCTGATGGAGAAATTGTGTTTTCATTTTAACATAGTTTGCCTTCAGAGTCTACAGAGCAGCCATTACGCTGTGCCATTCCTCATCACTGCTGATCTACAGTTTCCAATCAGGGATCACAGACTACAGGCAGGGCCCCACTGTTTGCACAAACATGGAATATTAGTTATGTGTAAACAACAACCAAATACTTATATTGACGACCCTTTTCATTTCATTGGCCTTGATTATTTGCTTTCCTAGATGGCCAACAAACATAAGGTCAGCCCAGATGTATTTTCTCTATGAAGCAGATTGTCAGTCCTATCTTACTAGTAAATGTACTAATCCTGTCCTTTGGCAGCCAATAAGAGCACTTGCTCCTGTGTCTAAATTCTCCTATTAGTAGCCAAAGTCAATATTTAGGACACAGATTCATGATTGGCTTCTTTACAGTCTTTTCTCAGACCTTCCAATTAGCTCTAGAGACACAGGAGCATTGCAACTTGAAAAATCAAATGAACAGAGAAAAAAGGGGCATGTTCTTATAACGACATTTGCTAGCTGCCTCTTCAGATAAGGAAATGTGCAGCACAATGTGTGTGCTGGCCAGCCTCCAAATCGCACCATGAATCCCTGGAACAGATCCCAGAATTTGAATCTGAGCAGGAGATGCCTGGAAAGGACACATTGCTGGCCTTCCAAGAGGAGAGACCATTCAGTTTTGAGCAAGGGGGGATAATGTTCAACCCAAGAAGGAAAGGGTAGGTGGTGGTTCTGAAAAGCATTTTCAGCTTATAGTGCTGAAATATCAATAAGTCATCTTCTTCATCGTCTAGGTCCAGCTTTCTCTATGTTGTCACAACATACATGTACAAGGCAACTTTTTTTTTTTTTTTCCCTTTCACAAATCTAGCAAGGCTCAACATGCCAAGGAATGAACAGTGGTGTGCCTTCACTGAATTTAGATGCCATCTACAAGCAAAGCTTCAACATGCTTGTATGTCAATACTTGTCAATCTGAGAAAAACATCAACACTTTTAAAACACATTAAGGCCCAACCCATTTCTTAAGAAGTCAAATGAATTGAAATGAGATGAAAACTAAGTATGTGGGGATAACAAAATTTAACTGCATTTGGTACTATGTAGAAGTAAGGCAGCAGTTAGGGGAAGAGCAAAGCTTCTTAGCAGCTGCTACAGAACAGACAATTAAAATTCCAGCTGCAGAGGGAGAGAAACATTCAATCTGGGGTAATAATAATAATCAGGCACAGAGAATTTTAAAGGAAACATATTGCTTTTGGGTCTCAAACTAGTTGATATTCTGAAAGGTCAATTGCAGTGGGTATGACTGAGCCATCAGCACTAATACTTGAAACTATGGTTCTCATCTTCTCCCATGCCATTAGCTATCCTAGAGAAAGGGCATGTCTTGATCATTCTGAGTGCCACATAATTCTTACATTAGGAACACCTTCACTGCTTTTGAATCTCTCTATTCAAATAAAAAGGAGTAACACCATACAGCTAAAGAGCATATTCTACTCTAAGCAGAAAAATAAGACAATACAGGTCCTTAGTGCTTGTCATTGAGGTGATCTTTCAGGTATAGGAACTAATCTTCTTTTCATTTTTGGCCATCTTCTCAATACTACCTTCACCCTCTTTTGCAACAGCTGGAATAGTTCTTAGGCTTGTCTAAGCAGCTGGACCAAGAAACAAGCCCAGCCTTTCCCTGACTTCATAAAACACTTCAAGGGAGACACTAACTTCCTTTTCCCCAACTCCCAAGGAATCTATATTTTCCTTAGAAAGAAATTTATATGCATTACCCAGAGGTTTGCCACCATGGCCCATGTCAGGTAGGTCACAAGCCTGCATCTTCAGGGAGCCCAAAGTGCTGAGAGAATTAACATGCACATCCACTGCTTCAGCTTGATATTATTTCAGTCACCAAACCTCCAGGAAAGAGCTCACAATCCACCTCACAATTCTCAGCTCCATCTTTCATGCCATCAGTGCCTGCCTCAGTGGTGATCTCTGTCACAGAATACAAACAAATACGGTGTCAGCAGATGGCATTGGGCAGCTTATTGCCTTTTCAGGATTAAATGTTGACATCTGTGCACAGTAGATTGCCTCCTCTATTTTACATCAGCAGTATTTAAATTATCTGTCTCTCTATGCCGTGCTAACTAATCAGTATATAAATTGGGAGTACACTTTGGTCTGCTTTGTTCAGTGTCTTTAAAACCTCGGAGTGATCATTCTTGATCAGGCCTATTCTAGATTCCACCAACTCTAAAAGATGTCACCAAAATAGCTTTAAACTGAAGTGGGGGCAAATTATTAGTTTTGTTTGTTTGTTTGTTCACTTTAAGCAGATAAACAGTGCAAAGAGTATTGGAGAATAGTACGAGAACAAGTGAAATGGCTCAAGGAATGTTAATTAAAAAGCAGTGGACCAAGGAAAAGTTCATTGTCGTTAGAGAGTATTTCTCACCTATAGGAATGCATAAAATACTTCAGGTTCTGTGAATAATAGCACACTAGTTATCTAGTTAACTGCTATAGATGTTGTAATAAATTTATACTACTGTTTCTGGACTCAAGAGAGGATTTTGCTTTCAGGGGTCTATGCTTTTGCCTGTGGTATGTAAAGTAACCTGTCAGCCCTGTGCTCAGGAGATCATACCATTGAAATTTTGTTCTTCTTCTTTCCACATCACTTTCCATTCTATGTTTTAAGAGTGGTTTGAAGCAGCATTCACTCCAGAATTCCCAAGCACCACTAATTGTGTTGTTTTTATTACTGGATTTATTTTTTTCTGCTTATGTAAACTATGATTTCTGTATTTAGAGTCCCATGAGAACTCTTCCCTGTAAAACCTTAAATGATCATCCTGCCTGACAGGCCTTCAAATGTTTAAAGAGACTTCTTCCAACATTTTCCATTTTTATTTTTTTCATTACAGAAAAAAAAAAAAAAAAAAAAAAAAAACCTCTCTCCTTCTTTTACTCAGTTTTAAAACAAACAAGCAAACAAAAACCTGCAATGATTTGTTGCACCCTTTCTGTTTTCTTGCCTTTCCTGAGGACCTGAGGTGTTACTGAGAATGCAGAATAGATAGAAATCTGGAGGATGCCTAAGTCCTGTGCCAGTTCTGGTGTGATTAATATAAGATATCTAAAGTCATCTTTTAAATGAGAGGAAGGAAAAAGAGAAAAAAAAGAGAGAGAGAGAGAGAGAAGTTAAAAGGACTTAACATAACTCTGAGACAGAACTAGCTGAGCTGAAGATGGCATTTAATCAGCCTATGAATATAGACCTACATTCAATGGCAGTTAAATCATGTAACTTCTATTAATTTGATGGAAACGTTGTCATCTGAAATCAACTAGATTTGTAGATGTCAAGGGGTTGAAGAGCAGAAATCCAATTCACACAGGGACCAGGATCAAATCCAACTTACACATGCTTTATCTTAATGTAGCTCTACTAGATTTTGATGTCTTACTCATATCACATAAATTAAGACAGATATCAGACTTTCAGTGACAAGTGAATCTGTTATGGGTCCTACCCTTTGCTAAGCAATACACACTGTTCCCAAGTTGTCTTTCCTAGAAACCAAGTTGCACTTACAAATGGATAACACAGTATGGCCAATAACTATGAAGGCCAATACGTTGATTCACTTGTACAGATTTGCTGAGAAAATCATGAAAAGGGTAGCCTTAATTGAATAAAATGAGCTTAACATTTATGTTTCTGAATAAGTGGGCAGCACTCCGGAGACATATTGCAGATTCTTTGTTGCAATTATTTGTTTTATAGAGTTATAAAACAAATGGGTTTTTTTTTTGTTTGTTTGTTTTTTTGTGGTATTAACAGCTTGCTCTTAAGCCTGTTAGAAGACATGTAGATATTCACACATAGATCAAGTCATAGAGACTATGCCCAAAAGATGAATATGATGATGATAGAAAGATGATTAACTGATCAACCCTATTCCATTTGTATTACTTCTAGAATTTCAGATAAAGAAAAACATTAACAAAAAGCCAAGACTATACATTTTTCTCACTTGTAATTATCATAGAACTGTTTAAGATTGCTTATATCACTAGCAATATAAAGAAAACAAAAGTGAGCCTGTCTCTTAAACACTGCTTCCAAAAATGCTGTTTCACTGAGATCCTCGCCTGAGCCTGTGTTATTGGCTGCAGATTGTTTCTCACAACACCCTTATTAAATACAAGTTCCTCAAGAAAACAACTATAGAGATAGACATAATCATCATGCTGTCATATTTGTCTTTCACGATTATCATTTCTATGTAACCCACCTATGTATCTCTGGGAAAATGGAAGCTGGATATCTGGGACAAAGTTTGGTGGAAATAGACTCTATCCTCCCCGTATAATTTCTACTTATCTATTATATTTGGCTTTTTGACAAATCAAAAACACTTAATTGATTTACTTTGCCTATGTGAAGCACAATATGCAAAAAAATAAAAATAAAAATATAGTTCTGGTGAATTAAACAAAGAAGACACAAAGAAAATGACTGAGGTGTTCCATCTTTTAGAAAATTACTTTGAAAGGCTATGAGTTTTAAAGATGTTGGAGAAAAGGAAGATGTGACCTAGATATTCAACAATCACTTTACTTTGTTGATTCATTATCAGTTTAGCAGTCTTGACAACACTTTTTCATGTGATCAAATTTTGATTTGTATTGAAAGCGAAAATCAATTTACTTTGTGATGGGCATTAGTTTCAGTAGAGAAAATGTAAAAGCCTCACACCTTTCATTGATGCCTAAATTAGACCAAATTAAAGGACTTGATATGCTTGATTGAGTGGTTATATGCCCCTTGTCAATATTACTGTAACAAGCCATACTGAAAATCATGAATTAGTAACGCTGAAAGAGCATAGGGAAAATTGCTGAAAGATATTTGGGATAATGGCATTTTGTAATGGTGTGGCAATAGGTATGGCAAATCATGAGAATCGCATGCAATTATGCTTAAACTACATTTGCAGCCTTGACCCAAGTTTTTGTAAATATCCAAAGGAATGTTAGAGGAAAAGTCAAAGTAAAAATAAAGAAAGTTTCATATCAGAGTGATCATATTTGACTAAGCAGAAAAACAGCAGCTCCAAATACCTAATTTCCTGATCAAAACTGAAATGTTGATATCACCAGCAAGGCATAAATTCTGCAGCATTACAGTGAGTGAGATGGTAACATCTCTTTTTATTAATGTTAATAACTTCCCTCACAAGAAAGTTTTCAGTCATTTAAAGCTTCAGAACTTTAAGCATTTGAGATTAAGTTCTATTTGTTAGCATTTTTATTTTATTTGTTATTTCTACTAGATCAATATGAGGTATTCTAAGTATGAGGACTAGGATAAATGCAAAATTGCTTAGTTTTGCACACATTAACTTTTCTTTGAACTGTTCTACTATGTTAGCTTGGGGAGTTGAATATTGGGAGATAATGATTTTTCTGTCAGTGATATGTCTATTGACATCTTCTTGAAGACAGAAACAAATGCAGACACATTACCATGAATTTATAACATCATAGTCACAATAAAATGTATTTAAGTTTTGACAGAATTTTCCCCAAAGATTTTGAACAGCACTGAGTGCTGTCTTGGGCTTTTTCTAGTATTTTTGTGGCTATTCAGGCTTAATGTCATTCTCTCTTAATTATTTGCATGTAGGCAAAACAATTGCAACTACTTCATATATGGAGGGCACATCATTTGGTTACTGCTTTGGAGTGTGTCTCCAAAATGTTATTATCTGATACTTTCTTGGTGTGATGGTTTTTCATTTGTTCATTTGGTTGGTATTTTGTTGTTTTTGTTTTGTATTGCTACGCCCCCTAGAATTTTAATTCCACACTATTAAATCAATTTATCTGCAGTTTATTAATATTATGCAATTTCTCATTATTTTCAGTTGCTCTTCATGAAACTCCAAAAAAAACAGTAGCAGTAGTACTTTCTCTCCTCTGATTAGTTTCTGTTATTCCTGAAAAGAATCACAAAATAAATTGCCAAATCTTTAAGATCCACAAATAGATCTATCTGGAGGAAGCGGTTTGACTTAAATGATTCATAATCATATAGATATGATGCACTTACTCATTAGTTATGCTTTTGGAATGACACCAACCTACATGTTCTATGTGAATTCTCTTTAGTTTCCATAATGTACAGCATGGCAAAATAGTGTTTCATACAGAAACATTTTCTGACATAATAAAAAAAGATCATCTACCATTTCTCAAATTCTTCTTCCTTCCTTGGTCAAAACAGTGATCAAGCTGAAACTCTAAACATGGCGTTTTGATACTCACATTGATCCTGTTACCTGAATATTTTTGTATAGCAGTTGCTAGAATCAATATATATGTATATATTAATTTTACCAGGAAGTTCATGCAAGACATTTGATTGGTCAAGAAATTCTCCTGCTATGATAAGATAGTGATTTTTGTACTCAAAACCCAAAATTAAACACACTGAAAAGCCTCTGGGTGCTAGTCTGATTTGATCTTACAAACATTATCATCGTTCAAGGCGTTAGTGAGCCCTTATATATACCGTACTGAATTTCATTCATCCAATTTCAAGAGAGATTAATTCAAACTGGAATGGGTGCAGAGAAGTACTGATAGAAATGATCGACTGAATGGAAAGCTTATGTTATGTTTAAAAATAAATAAATAAATAAATAAATAGGCTTGTTCAATCCAGGAAGAAAAAAGCTGAAAGTGGGTACCATTGCAGTCTATAAAACCATCAGGGTGATAAATGACAGGGAGGGAGAACAGCTAATTTAAGCTAAAAAATAACACTGGCAACAGAATGAATTAGTATAATCTAGTCATGAATAAATTTTGGCTGGATTTTACCCATCTGAAGAATGAAATCTGGGATTCGTCTTCCACCTAGACAGTAAAATAAGAAACTTAGCTGATTTCAACTAAAGGTGGGTACCCTTTAATGCAGAGAATTCAGTTCATAATGCCTTTTTTTTTTTAACACATAATGTCTTTTTTTATATGTTTCTTTAAGAGTTATTGTTCTTTTCCTAGTAATGCTGTTTAGCAAGAAAACTGATAAAAAACACAGATTCTCTAAAGTCCCTCACCCTTCATCCCCTATTCATTAAAAATCAATCTGTATTCAGGAAGGCACAGTTCCCTCTTCAAATATTAGCTCAACTCTTCTCAGGTAAGATAGTAAAAATGCCCCTCAAAAATATAAATTTGCTTTTTATTTTTTACCTTTCAGCTCCATTCTTCAGGAGACATTATGGAGTGGTCCAGTATATAATCAGAGACCCTTATTGTGTGATCTGCCTGCCAGATAACCAATTTAAACTAGTTCTCTTGATCAAGTGCCAGTTGTTTCTTTTTTTTTTTTTTTTTTTTCTCCATTTGAAGAAGTCCTGTGCTACTGGCTGCATAGGCACACCTCTGTGAATATTAAACTGACAGAGAGGCGGAAGAACAGCAGAGAGGGTTAGGGAAATGCACCTTAAAGCTGCGAAAACTGAGTTTGTTAAAGGTAAACAACTGCCATAATTTTGTAGAGAATTGAATTTTTGTAGGTAAGCAGATCTTCTGAATTGTCACAAAATGCACTCAACAGCACATTTTAGGATTATGCATTAAAGCTGGAAAACGGGCCGTGAAGTAAGAAAATAAAGCCTAGCAGAATCTGTTGGCCATCAAAGTATGTTTGCTTACTTAAAGAAGTATCATGCTTCACTAATTGGATTTGCTGTCCTGCAATTTTAACCTTTCAAGCAGTTCAATCAATACTAAAATGTGGAGAAAATCAGTTTAATTCTAGGGATTTTTTTCCAGGTAATTTATCCTGAGCATACTCAGGTTCTTTCTGTCTAATTTTAGTTGTTGCTTAGCACTTAAGTAGCACAGTATTTAATTGTTTTCTTATGCACGTAGGTCCTAAGGTCAGCCTACCACTGTGCATTAATGTCAGATCAATTTTATTGAAATAGAAATAAGTAGAACTATCTGACTAACATTATTGTCATAGGTCAGGTTGTATTTTTTGATCTATCCTTGTATCCCTGTGGATGTTGCATTCTAGCAACCACTCCTTATCATGCACAATTGCAATTCAGGATGTACTGGCTCTGGCTGGGATTAAGTTAGCTTTCCTCATAGAAGCCCCTGTGGTGCTGTGCATTGCTTTTGTGGCTTAAACAGTGTTGGTAATACACCGAAGTTTTGGCTATTGCTGAACCAGTCTCAACCCACAACCTTTTCCATCTTATTTTCTCTTCCTGATTTCCTACAACCAAAAGAGACATATACTTATTATGAATTACAAATTTATCAATATTATAATAAATATAGCAGGTTAAACTTATCAAGACTATACTTACAACAGATTATGTACATACATATTTCATAAAGTAATCAGTACCAAGTGCATTCAAACTGATCCCAGAAGTGGGGGTAAACAATCTCAAAAAGGTCTAATTAAGAAAACTGATCTCTCAGAAAACTGTTCCCCAGAGATGGGCCCTGGAATGACAACAATAAAATAACACATTCTCACTTTGAAGTTGATCCATGTAATGCAGAGTTTAGGAGTCAGTCCAGCACAGCATTGCAAAGTTAAGTAAAGTCAACTTGACATTCCAGCAAAACTTCAACTTGTTTAAAATAATAAAAAGGGAGGGGTACACGCAGTCTGGGTAGCTTCTCAGGGAGGAAAGCTCCATTCGGGTTAAAATTTAGGCTGATTTTATATCACAGAGACATAAGAGGGTGTAGGACAATACCACTTCAAGTAGCCAATAGATTCTTTTAATTTCAGTTTTTCTCACAAGACAACCAGTAAATGACAGTTTCTTACTTTCTCCAAGAAAAAAATAAATAATTCCCCAGACTATTTTCTGTTCTTTCAGATTGAACAACTACCAGGAGTCACCAATTCCCACTTTCTCAGGATGTGTCCCCTTTTTCTCAGACTATTTTCTGCCTTCTCAGATAAGTTATTTCCTAGTTTCTTGTCTTGCCATTATCAACAGTAACTTCAGGATGTCTCTGGTTCTCATGTGCCCAGCTGTACTACAAGGATGCCAGCTGCACCCCTCAGGCATGCCCCTGGTTCCCAGGCTGAGTGCCCAGACCAAGTTCCCAGGCTAGCAGTTCCCAGGCTAGTAGATGTTTTCCCTCACCAGTGTTTTATCAATTATAAGTCAGTGTTTTCTCATCATGGTCAGGCCACCTCTGTAACTGCTCTTATCAGTCCTACTGAGGAGAAAGAGTAAGAGAGTAGCTGGGTAGGGGTTTAGCCAGCTAAAGACAATCCACCACATGTGATACACCCTGTTTTATACTAACCCACAGTCTAGAGTCATGTGGGTTGGAAGGACATTCATTTAGTCCAACCTTCTTGCTCAAACCAGGTTCCATTACAGCAGGCTGTTCATTGACTTCTCAGGTTGAGTTCTGAATATCTCAAACATTCCATGGCCTCTCTGGAAACTGGTTCCAGTGTTTGACCACATTCATGGTGATTTTTTTTTTTCTCTGAGTCAGAATTTCTCATTTTCCAGCTTGTGTCTATCACCTTTCATTCTTCCTCTAAGGGTCTGGCTCCTTGTTCTCTCTTTCCTTCCATTAGGTAGTTGAGGAGAACATTAAGATTCACTCAAAGCTGTGTCTTCCCCAGACTGAATAAGCCCAGCTCCACCAGGCTCTTTTCACAGAAAAAGTGCTCTAGCCCCTGATCAAACTTACTCCTGTTTATTGATATCTTAACTAAACCCTGGGTAATGTTACCTAGAGTGTGACTGCACTTTCTTGGCAAGTCTAGCTATGTTTGGGTACCTGCAATTCTTCCTTTTATGACTCAGGTACAAACTATATTTAGATATGTAACAGCCTTCTTAAAATGGAAGCATTAGCCTATTGTAACAAGGGACAACATTTCCTAAAAAAGCAGCTGGCACACTTGTCTATCTTAAAATCTTTTGATCTCCTGGTGATAATTAAGCTAGTTGTAACTTCTTCTGGTCCCACAAGGTCCTGTGTCTCAGCTGGTTGCTCCAATATAATTACTCTCCATGGAGCAACAGTTCATTTATAGACCTGCAGGAGAGTTCTTTTGATCTCCTGCATACCAAGAACTTTTCGTTTCCTGGGTCAGAGCAGTTTTTCAGCTCAGCATTTTCAGATGAAATACTAACAAAATCTCTGTTGTTTCCTGTGCTCCGACAGCTTGAACCACTCTTTTTCTTTCTTTTTTCTTTTTTTTTTTTCTTAAGCAAAGAATCTCCTGATTTACTAAACAAATACAATCATACAGAAAATGTATCGATAATCAGTTCCATATACTGACTGAGTCAATTATTAGCATTATTAGCATTATTAGCAACAAGTAGCATTTTAAATGTATCACTTGAGTCTTCCAAGCACAAGAATAAAACAAACACTTAAAAAAAAATTTCAAATCACCTTCTGGGTAACAAAATATCATTAAATATTAATATATATATTTTAAATATATCATTAAGTATTTTCTTTTGTATGAATGTCCACAGCATCACACTCACAGAGAAGAAGTTGGCAGTTTAGTATTAGGCCTTTCACACAGTAAAACAATGCTTCCTGAGCAACTGAGTACAGATGTGAATGTCCTCCCTCCGTGCCCATTTGCTGTCTCCCTGTTTTGTCCAAGGACACTGGGAGCCCTCTTGAGGCCAGACGTTAAAGAAAGCAAATAAAAAAAAACAACACCCAGCTCTGCCTTTTAATGCAAAGGCTCACAGCCTTCTGATAACCTGACCAAAACACTCAGAAATTATTACAGAGTAGTTTCAACTACGTTACATCTGCCAAACAAAATGATTTAAAAAAAAAAAAAATGTCAAAAACTTGATCAAATGTGAGGTTTCTTCTGATGTTTCTGAAAAGGCAGAAGCAACTTCTTTTATTTAAAAGATAGTGCTTTTACTGAGGTTTTGTGTTGTGCTGACCCATCTCTGCAAACACTAGTACTAAGTAAATGCTAAACAAATAGCAGATAACAAATAACATTTTTAACATTCCTAAATTCCTTCAAAATTATTTAAAGAAAAATAATTATTCACAAGGTGTAATTTTTCAAAAGTTTTGGTGGTGATGTAGCTGTGTTGAGCAAAAAGAATTGAAAAGAATGAAATCTATCCTAAAAAAAAAAAAAAAAAAAAAAAAAAAAAAAAAAAAGTTAAATGTGTGAAAATGATCCTCTGAATTAAATACGTTATCATCCTTATCAGCTCAATAAAAAAGTGTGTTCTGAGCACAAGCACTGTTCCTCCTTACTGCCTTACTGCGGTAAGATGTCTATCACACAGAAATGTTTTGAGCTGAATAGCAAAATATAGATAATATCAAAATTCAGAAATTAGGTCTTTTTATTTCTGGAAGGCAACACAGTGCTGGCGCTATGGTCTGACCAGAGATGACTGTGTATTCAGACATATCTGGGTGATATCTTTGATAAGTTAAATATGCTCGATTTATCTCTGAAGAGATGAGATTCAAACATCCTGAAATGACAGACAAGTTATCTGCATTTCACGAAGCTTAGCCTCTGGGAGGACATGAAGGAATAGAAACAATGGCATAACCTTACTTGATCTTTTTGTGGACTTCTATAAAAATGAAAATGTATTTGGATACCATGAAAACACAAGCAATTGAACTCTGAATACTTAGAAAACAAGCTCATGAATTATTCTGAGATGACAATTGCCTGTATAAGTACAGCTGAGTAAGAAGTTTTTTCAATGAACCCATTTTAATTGCATTTCTCTGCTCACCAAAGATGACAATTAAGTGTTCTGTTGACTGTATAATGAAAATAAAATCAGAGACGCTGTATTAGTTGCAACACAAAAAGAATATTCTGATTGATACGGTTTTGCTGCCATTTGGATATACTTTGAGCTATAGCTTTCTATGTCTGTAATATTAAGCAAACTTTAGAGGAGATTGCATCTTGTAAAATATTTAATCTATTTTTTATAAACCTTATCTAAAGGCAGACTGCTTGCAAAGTCACGTGGTATAATAGAGATGTTACAACAGGAATTTTAGAGTTTTATAATAGTTCCATTAGCTGGTTTTGTTTGCGAGAGCAGCCAACAGTGAGAAGGTAAAACTGTCAAGGTTAAATAATTATATGTCAGATAACACTAACACTAATTCCTCCTCTAAATTGTGCATTCATCCACTGGAAATAACTGAGGAGTATAAAAGACCAGAGCATACTATTAAAGTCAGGATGATTATGAGTTACCAGCATGACATGAATGTTAAAAGGCAAATATAGTCTTAGGATGCATTAGGTATTCATATACAAAGTACAAGTAAAACCTTATCTGCAAGATTATCTAAGATTCTGGCCATTCACATTCAAGAAGAAAGAAATCATATGGAAACAAGCATGGATAAGATCAGTGAAGAAGAAAAACCCAGAAGAATATTATTTGCATAATGAAAGGACAGGTTATATGATTGCCTCTGATAAAGAGAAGGAACATATCTATTAAGCACCAATACTGATGTAAGAACAGTAGGCGTATGTATGTCTATATGACTGCACTCCCTGTCCTGTTTTATTCTGAAGGATACAACAATTCTCTGATCGTGGACTTTCTAAGTATTTAAATAAACAGTCATCAAATTAAGTCTTATATTTTCAAAGTTAACTTAAGAGCCATGAATAATATTAAAATTGTTGGCTTATTTGGAGAAGTAATGTTTTGGTACAGAATGGGAAATTCCAAGGAAAGATTTAAGAGGGAAAAAAAAAAGATCAAATGGTGACTGTTTTAAAATAAAAATTGGAAATACCAAGGCTATTGGTCAGGATTCTTTCATATATTTTGTTATTCCTTAGTCTTTGATACAGAACATCTTAATTTTCTATCTAATTTACAAATAATGTGAAAATAATATATTTCTTCATAGCCACTTTTAGTCTGCACTTTCGAATCTAGCAATATATCTAGCTTTTACGTGGAACTAATCTAATTCAAAGAAAGTTGATTCTCACTGCAATTGGTATTCTGCTACTTCTGGAAGACAAATTCTTATTCTTTTATTGGGAAAGCTTTATACTTCTGAAATTCCATAGATTTCAGTAGTTTTGTTCATGGCTTACACCCCCTGAAATGAGAGGAAAAGGGACTCTGAACATTAGAAATGCTCAATATATAACATGAGCGTGATAATGAGTTATTTGCCCTCAGCAATCTTCTTTTTTCATCAGATAGCAATTACAAAATTGCATAGTAAATATGCACTGTTACTTGTCCAAAGTCTTGGTGGGTGTTTTTTGTATGTTTGTTAACTTGTTTGGTTTTAAGTATATTTAAAATGTATCCTCAACAATACATCCACTCAAAGAAGGAAGGAAGGAAGGAAGGAAGGAAGGAAGGAAGGAAGGAAGGAAGGAAGGAAGGAAGGAAGGAAGGAAGGAAGGAAGGAAGGAAGGAAGGAAGGAAGGAAGGAAGGAAGGAAGGAAGGAAGGAAGGAAGGAAGGAAGGAAGGA